>NW_027667221.1:600000-828000 GCF_963924665.1 Micromys minutus
TTTGCCCCAAAATAAGGGGAATTTCTGCTTTTTTGTCTCTAAATAAGTGGAATTTATGTATTTTTCCCCCAAAACAAAGGGAATTTATGTCTTTTTTGCGCAAAATAAGGAAAATTTCTGACTTATTACCATGAAATAAGGGAAATTTCTGGAATTTTGCCCCAAATAAGGGAAATTTCAGCCTTTTTGCCCTAAAATAAGAAGAATGCATAACTATTTGCCATAAAAAAGGAAAATTTCTTCATTTTTGCTCCAAAATAAAGAGAATTTTTGCTTTTATGCCTCTAAATATGTGGAATTTCTGTCTTTGTCCCCCAAAACAAAGGGAATTTCTGTATTTTTGCCCCAAAATAAGGAAAATTTCTGACTTATTACCCTGAAATAAGTGAAATTTCTGCAATTTTTCCCCAAAATAAGGGAAATTTCTCCCTTTTTGCCCCCAAATAACGGGAATTTCAGCCTTTTTACCTCAAAATAAGGGGAATTTCTGCATTTTTGCCCCAAAATATGGGAAATTTCTGCCTTTTTGCCCAAAATAAAAAAATTTTCTGCAATTTTGTACCAAAATAAAAGAAATTTTTGCCTTTTTGCCCCAGAAGAAGAAAATTTCTGCTTTTATTCCCATAAATAAGTGAAATTTCTGCAATTTTGCCCCAAAATAAGTGAAATTTCTGCAATTTTGCCCCAAAATAAGGGAAATTTCTGGAATTTTGCCTTAAAATAAGTGGAATTTCTGAGTTTTGCCCCAAAATAAGAAGAATTTCTGTCTTTATGCCATAAAATATAGGGAATTTCTGCCTTTTTGCCCCACAATTAGAGGAATTTCTGCAATTTTGCTCCAAAATACGAGAAATTTCTTGTATTTGCCCGAAAATAAGAAGAATGTATACCTTTTTGCCATAAAAAAGGGAAATTTCTTCATTTTTGCTCCAAAATAAGGGGAATTTCTGCTTTTTTGCCTCTAAATAAGTGGAATTTCTGTCTTTTTCCCCCAAAACAAAGGGAATTTCTGTCTTTTTTGCCCCAAAATAAAAAAAATTTCTGACTTATTACCCTGACATAAGTGAAATTTCTCTAATTTTGCCCCAAAATAAGTGAAATTTCTGCAATTTTGCCCCAAAATAAGGAAAATTTCTGCCTTTTTTCCCTGAAATATGTGAAATTTCTGCAATTTTGCCCCAAAATAAAGGAAATGTCTGCCTTTTTGCCCCCAAATAAGGGAATTTAATCCTTTTTACCTCAAAAAAGGGGGAATTTCTGCATTTTTGCCCTAAAATATGGAAATTTCTGCCTTTTTGCCCCAAAATAAGAAAAATTTCTGAAATTTTTTACCAAAATATAAGAAATTTCTGCCTTTTTGCCCCAAAATAAAATAATTTCTGATTTTTTTCCCATAAATAAGTGAAATTTCTGGAATTTTGCCCCAAAATAAGTGAAATTTCTGCAATTTTGCCCCAAAATAAGGAAAATTTCTGGAATTTTGCCCCAAAATAAGTGAAATTTCTGGAATTTTGCCTCAAAATAATTGGAATTTCATAGTTTTGACCCAAAATAAGGAGAATTTCTGTCTTTTTGCCTCAACATATAGGGAATTTCTGCCTTTTTGCCCCACAATTATTGCAATTTCTGCAATTTTGCTCCAAAATACGGGTATTTCTGCCTTTTTGCCCGAAAATAAGAAGAATGCATACCTTTTTGCCATAAAAAAGGAAAATTTCTTCATTTTTGCTCCAAAATAAGGGGAATTTCTGCTTTTATGCCTCTAAATATGTGGAATTTCTGTCTTTGTCCCCCAATAAAAATAGAATTTCTGTCTTTTTGCTCCAAAATAAGGAAAATTTGTGACTTATTACCCTGAAATAAGTTAAATTTCTGCAATTTTCCCCCAAATAAGATAAATTTCTGCAATTTGCCCCAAAATAAGTGAAATTTCTACAATTTTGTGCCAAAATAAGTGAAATTTCTGGAAATTTGCCCCAAAATAAGTGGAATTTCTGAGTTTTGCCCCAAAATAAGGAGAATTTCTGTCTTTTTGCCTCAACATATAGGGAATTTCTGCCTTTTTGCCCCACAATTAGGGGAATTTCTGCAATTTTGCTCCAAAATATGGGGAATTTCTGCCTTTTTGCCCGAAAATAAGAATGCATACCTTTTTGCCATAAAAAAGGAAAATTTCTTCATTTTTGCTCCAAAATAAAGGGAATTTTTGCTTTTTTGCCTCTAAATAAGTGGAATTTCTGTCTTTTTCCCCCAAAACAAAGGTAATTTCTGTCTTTTTTGCCCAAAAATAAGGAAAATTTCTGACTTATTACCTTGAAGTAAGTGAAATTTATGCAATTTTGCCACAAAATAAGGGGAATTTCTGGTTTTTTGTCTCTAAATAAGTGGAATTTATGTATTTTTCCCCCAAAACAAAGGAAATTTATGTCTATTTTGCGCAAAATAAGGAAAATTTCTGACTTATTACCATGAAATAAGGGAAATTTCTGGAATTTTGCCCCAAATAAGGTAAATTTCTGCCTTTTTGCCCTAAAATAAGAAGAATGCATAACTATTTGCCATAAAAAAGGAAAATTTCCTCATTTTTGCTCCAAAATAAAGAGAATTTTTGCTTTTATGCCTCTAAATATGTGGAATTTCTGTCTTTGTCCCCCAAAACAAAGGGAATTTCTGTATTTTTGCCCCAAAATAAGGAAAATTTCTGACTTATTACCCTGAAATAAGTGAAATTTCTGCAATTTTTCCCCAAAATAAGGGAAATTTCTCCCTTTTTGCCCCCAAATAACGGGAATTTCAGCCTTTTTACCTCAAAATAAGGGGAATTTCTACATTTTTGCCCCAAAATATGGAAAATTTCTGCCTTTTTGCCCAAAATAAAAAAATTTTCTGCAATTTTGTACCAAAATAAAAGAAATTTTTGCCTTTTTGCCCCAGAAGAAGAAAATTTCTGCTTTTATTCCCTTAAATAAGTGAAATTTCTGCAATTTTGCCCGAAAATAAGTGAAATTTCTGCAATTTTGCCCCAAAATAAGGGAAATTTCTGGAATTTTGTCTTAAAATAAGTGGAATTTCTGAGTTTTGCCCCAAAATAAGAAGAATTTCTGTCTTTATGCCATAAAATATAGGGAATTTCTGCCTTTTTGCCCCACAATTAGAGGAATTTCTGCAATTTTGCTCCAAAATACGAGAAATTTCTGGTATTTGCCCGAAAATAAGAAGAATGTATACCTTTTTGCCATAAAAAAGGGAAATTTCTTCATTTTTGCTCCAAAATAAGGGGAATTTCTGTTTTTTTGCCTCTAAATAAGTGGAATTTCTGTCTTTTTCCCCCAAAACAAAGGGAATTTCTGTCTTTTTTGCCCCAAAATAAAAAAAATTTCTGACTTATTACCCTGACATAAGTGAAATTTCTCCAATTTTGCTTCAAAATAAGTGAAATTTCTGCAATTTTGCCCCAAAATAAGGAAAATTTCTGCCTTTTTTCCCTGAAATATGTGAAATTTCTGCAATTTTGCCCCAAAATAAAGGAAATGTCTGCCTTTTTGCCCCCAAATAAGGGAATTTAATCCTTTTTACCTCAAAAAAAGGGGAATTTCTGCATTTTTGCCCTAAAATATGGGAAATTTCTGCCTTTTTGCCCCAAAATAAGAAAAATTTCTGAAATTTTTTACCAAAATATAAGAAATTTCTGCCTTTTTGCCCCAAAATAAAATAATTTCTGATTTTTTTCCCATAAATAAGTGAAATTTCTGGAATTTTGCCCCAAAATAAGTGAAATTTCTGCAATTTTGCCCCAAAATAAGGAAAATTTCTGGAATTTTGCCCCAAAATAAGTGGAATTTCTGAGTTTTGCCCGAAAACAATGAAGGATTTCTATCTTTTTGCACTAACATATAGGGAATATCTGCCTTTTTGCCCCACAATTAGGGGAATTTCTGCATTTTTGCTCCAAATTACGGGGAATTTCTGCTTTTTAGCCTAAAAATAAGGGGAATGTATACCTTTTACTACAAAAAAGGGAAATTTCTTCATTTTTGCTAAAAAATAAAAGGACTTTCTGCTTTTTTCCCTCTAAAAAAGTGGAATTTCTGTGTTTTTTGCCCAAAATAAGGAAAATTTCTGACTTATTACCCTGAAATAAGTGAAATTTCTGCAATTTTGCCCCAAAATAAGGGAAATTTCTGCCTTTTTGCCCCCAAATAAGGGGAATTTCAGCCTTTTTCCTCAAAATAAGAAGAATTTCTGCATTTTTGCCCCAAAATATGGGAAATTTCTGCATTTATGCTCCAAAATAAGAAAAATTTCTGCAATTTTGTACCAAAATAAAAGAAATTTCTGCCTTTTTGCCCCAAAATAAGAAAATTTCTGCTTTTTTTTTCTGCAATAAGTGAAATTTCTGCAATTTTGCCCCAAAATAGGTGAAATTTCAGCAATTTTGCCACAAAATAAGGGAAATTTCTGGAATTTTGCCCTAAAATAAGTAAACTTCTGAGTTTTGCCCGAAAATAAGGAGAATTTTTGTCTTTTTGCACCAACATATAGGGAATTTCTGCCTTTTTGTTCCACAATTAGGGGAATTTCTTCAATTTTCCTCCAAAATATGGGGAATTTCTGCCTTTTTGCCCAAAAATAAGAAGAATGCATATCTTTTTGCCATAAAAAAGGGAAATTTCTTCATTTTTGCTCCAAAATAAGGAAAATTTCTGCTTTTTTGCCTCTAAATAAGTGGAATTTCTGTCTTTTTCCCCCAAAACAAAGAGAATTTCTGTATTTTTTGCCCCAAGATAAGGAAAATTTCTGACTTATTCCCTGAAATAAGTGAAATTGCTGCAATTTTGCCTCAAAATAAAAAAAATTTCTCTCTCTTTGCCCCCAAATAATGGGAATTTCATCTTTTTTATGTCAAACTAAGGGAAATTTCTGCATTTTTGCCCCAAAATAAGAAAAATTTCTTCAATTTTGTACCAAAATAAAAGAAATTTCTGCCTTTTTGCCCCAAAATAAAAAATTTCTGCTTTTTTTCTGAAATAAGTGAAATTTCTGCAATTTTGCCCAAAATAAGTGAAATTTCTGCAATTTTTCCCCAAAATAAGGGAAATTTCTGGAATTTTGCCCCAAAATAAGTGGTATTTCTGAGTTTTGCCCCAAAATAAGGAGAATTTCTGCCTTTTTGCCCCAACATATAGGGAATTTCTGCCTTGTTGCCCCACAATTAGGGGAATTTCTTAAATTTTGCTCCAAAATACAAGGAATTTCTGCATTTTTGCCCAAAAATAAGTAGAATTCATAGATTTTTGCCATAAAAAAGGGAAATTTCTTCATATTTGCTTCAAAATGAGGGGAATTTCTACTTTTTGCCTCTAAATAAGAGAAATTTCTGTCTTTTTTCCCCAAAACAAAAGGAATTTCTGTCTCTTTGCCCCAAAATAAGGAAAATTTCTGACTTTTTTCCCTGAAATAAGTGAAATTTCTGTAATTTTGCCCCAAAATATGTGAAATTTCTGCTTTTTTGCCTCCAAATAAGGGAATTTCAGACTTTTTACCCCAAAATAAAAGGAATTTCTGCATTTTTGAACCAAAATATGGGAAATTTCTGCCTTTTTGCCTCAAAATAAGAAAAATTTCTGCAATTTTGTACCAAAATAAAAGAAATTTCTGCCTTTTTGCCCCAAAATAAGAAAATTTCTGCTTTTTTTCTGAAATAACTGAAATTTCTGCAATTTTACCCCAAAATAAGTGAAATTCCTGAGTTTTGCCACAAAATAAGGAGAATTTCTGTTTTTTTGGCCAAACATATAATAAATTTCTGCCTTTTTGCCCCACAATAAGGGGAATTTCTGCAATTTTGCTCCAAAATACGAGGAATTTCTGCCTTTTTGTCTGAAAATAAGAAGAATGCATACCTTTTTGCCATAAAAAAGGGAAATTTTTTCATTTTTGCTCTAAAATAAGAAGAATTTCTGCTTTTTTCCTCTAAATAATTCGAATTTCTGTTTTTTCCCCCAAAACAAATAGAATTTCTGTCTTTTTTGCCCCAAAATAAAGAAAATTTCTGATTTATTACCTGAAATAATGAAATTTCTGCAATTTTGCCTCAAAATAAGAGAAATTTCTGCCTTTTTGCCCCCAAATAAGGGGAATTTCAGCCTTTTTACCTCAAAATACGGAAAATTTCTGCATTTTTGCTTCAAAATATGGGAAATTTCTGCCTTTTTGCCCCAAAATAAGAAAATTTTTGCTTTTTTTTCCTTGAAATAAGTGAAATTTCTGAAATTTTGCCCCAAAATAAGTGAAATTTCTGCAATTTGGCCCCAAAATATGGAAATTTCTGAAATTTTGCCCCAAAATAAGTGGAATTTCATAGTTTTGCTACAAAATAAGAAGAATGTCTGTCTTTTTGCCCAAACATATAGGGAATTTCTGCCTTTTTGCCACACAATTAGGGGAATTTCTGCAATGTTGCTCAAAATACGGGGAATTTCTGCCTTTTTGCCTGAAAATAAAAAAAATGCATACCTTTTTGCCATAAAAAAGGGAAATTTTTTCATTTTTGCTCCAAAATAAGGGGAATTTCTGCCTTTTTGACTCTAAATAAGTGGAATTTCTGTCTTTTTCCCCCAAAACAAAGGGAATTTCTGTCTTTTTTGTTCCAAAATAAGGAAAATTTCTTACTTATTACCCTGAAATAAGTGAAATTTCTGCAATTTTGCCCCAAAATAAGGGAAATTACTGCCTTTTTGCCCCCAAATAAGGGGAATTTCAGCCTTTTTACCTCAAAATAAGGGGAATTTCTGCATTTTTGCCACAAAATATTAGGAATTTCTGTTTTTTGCCCCAAAATAAGGAAAATTTCTGCCTTTTTTCCCTGAAATAAGTGAAATTTCTGCAATTTTGCCCCAAAAGAAGTGAAATTTCTGCAATTTTGCCCGAAAATAAGGTAAATTTCTGGAATTTTGCCCCAAATAAATGGAATTTGTGAGTTTTGCCCCAAAATAAGGAGAATTTCTGTCTTTTTGCTCCAACATATAGGGAATTTCTACCTTTTTGCCCGACAATTAGGGGAACTTCTGCAATTTTGCTCCAAAATACGGGGAATTTCTGCCTTTTTGCCCGAAAATAAGAAGAATGCATACCTTTTTGCCATAAAAAAGGGAAATTTCTTCATTTTTGCTCCAAAATAAGGAGAATTTCTGCTTTTTTGCCTCTAAATAAGTGTAATTTCTGTTTTTTTCCCCCAAAACAGAGGGAATTTCTGTCTTTTTTGCCCCAAAATAAGGAAAATTTCTGACTTATTACCCTGAAATAAGTGAAATTTCTGCAATTTTGCCCCAAATTAAGGAAAATTTCGGCATTTTTACCCCCAAATGAGGGGAATTTCACGCTTTCTACCTAAAAATAAATGGAATTTCTGCATTTTTGCCACAAAATATTAGGAATTTCTGAATTTTTGCCCCAAAATAAGGAAAATTTCTGCCTTTTTTCCCTGAAATAAGTGAAATTTCTGCAATTTTGGCCCAAAATAAGTGAAATTTTTGCCTTTTTGCCCCCAAATAAGGGGAATTTTAGCCTTTTTACCTCAAAATAAGGGGAATTTCTGCATTTTTGCCCCAAAATATGAGAAATTTCTGCCTTTTTGCCCCAAACTAAGAAAAATTTCTGCAATTTTGTACCAAAATAAAAGAAATTTGTGCCATTTTGCTTCCAAATAAAAAAATTTCTACTTTTTTTTCTGAAAAAAGTGAAATTTCTGAAATTTTGCCCCAAAATAAGTGAAATTTCTACAATTTTGCCCCAAATTAAGTTAAATTTCTGGAATTTTGCCCCAAAATAAGTGGAATTTCTGAGTTTTGCCCAAAAATAAGGAGAATTTCTGTATTTTTGCCTCAACATATTGGGAATTTCTGCATTTTTGCCCCACAATTTGGGAAATTTCTGCAATTTTGCTCTAAAATAAGGGGAATTTCTGCCTTTCTGCCCAAAAATAAGAAGAATGCATAACTTTTTGCCCTTAAAAAGTGAAATTTCTTCATTTTTGCTCCAAAATAAGGGGAATTTCTGCTTTTTTGCCTCTAAAAAAGTGGAATTTCTGTCTTTTTCCCCCCAAAACAAAGGTTATTTCTGTTTTTTGGCTCCAAAATAAGTTAAATTTCTGACTTATTACCCTGAAATAAGTGAAATTTCTGCAATTTTGCCCCAAAATAAGAGAAATTTCTGCCTTTTTGCCCCCAAATAAGGGGAATTTCAGCCTTTTACCTCAAAATAAGAGAAATTTCTGCATTTTTACCCCAAAATATGGGAAATTTCTGCCTTTTTGCCCCAAAATAAAAAAAATTCTGCATTTTGTAACAAAATAAAAGAAATTTCTGCCTTTTGGCCCCAAAATAAGAAAATTTCTGCTTTTTTTTTCTGAAATAAGTGAAATTTCTGCAATTTTGCCCCAAAATAATTTAAATTTCTGAGTTTTGCCCTAAAATAAGGAGAATTTCGGTCTTTTTGCCCCAACATATAGGGAATTACTGCATTTTTGCGCCACAATTAGGGGAATTTTGGCAATTTTGCTCTAAAATACGGGGAATTTCTGCCTTTTTTGTCTGAAAATAATATTAATGCATGCCTTTTTGCCATAAAAAAGAGAATTTTCTTCATTTTTGTCTAAAATGAGGGGAATTTTTGCTTTTATGCCTCTAAATAAGTGGAATTTATGTCTTTTTCCACCAAAACAAAGGGACTTTCTGTCTTTTTTGCCCCAAAATAAGGAAAATTTCTGACTTATTACCCTGAAATAAGTGAAATTTCTGAAATTTTGCCCCAAAATAAAAGAAATTTCTGTTTTTTAACCCCAAATAAGGGGAATTTCAGCATTTTACCTCAAAATAAGGGGAATTTCTGCATTTTTTCCCCAAAATATGGGAAATTTTTGCCTTTTTGCCAAAAATAAGAAAAAATTTCTGCAATTTTGTACCAAAATATGGGAAATTTCTGCCTTTTTGCCCCAAAATAAGGAAAATTTTTGCCTTTTTTCTCTGAAATAAGTGAAATTTCTCCAATTTTGTCCCAAAATAAGAGCAATTTCTGCAATTTTGCCCCAAAATAAGGGAAATTTCTGGAATTTTGCCCCAAAATATGTGGAATTTCTGAGTTTTGCCCCAAAATAAGCAGAATTTCTGTCTTTTTGCCCCAACATATAGGGAATTTCTGCCTTTTTGCCCCACAATTAGGTTAATTTCTGCAATTTTGTTCCAAAATACAGAGAATTTCTACCTTTTTGCCCGAAAATAAGAAGAATGCATACTTTTTTGCCATAAAAAAGGGAAATTTCTGTAATTTTGCTCCAAAATAAGGGGAATTTCTGCTTTTTGCCTCTAAATATGTGGAGTTTCTCTCTTTTTCCACCAAAACAAAGAAAATTTCTGTCTTTTTTGCAACAAAATAAAGAAATTTTCTTACTTATTACTCTGAAATAAGTGAAATTTCTGCAATTTTGCCCCAAAATAAGGGAAATTTCTGCCCTTTTGCCCCCAAATAAGAGGAATTTCACCCTTTTACCTCAAAATAAGGAGAATTTCTTCATTTTTGCAACAAAATATTAGGAATTTCTGCCTTTTTGCCCCAAAATAAGGAAAATTTCTGCCTTTTTTTCCCTGAAATAAGTGAAATTTCTGCAATTTTGCCCCAAAATAAGGGACATCTCTGGAATTTTGCCCCAAAATAAGTGGAATTTCTGAGTTTTGCCCCAAAATAAGGAGAATTTCTGTCTTTTTGCCCTAACATATAGGGAATTTCTGCCTTTTTGCCACACAATTAGGGGAATTTCTAGAATTTTGCTCCAAAATACGGGGAATTTCTGCTTTTTAGCCCGAAAATAAGGGGAATGTATACCTTTTGCCACAAAAAAGAGAAATCTTCATTTTTGCTTCAAAATAAGGGGAATTTCTGCTTTTTTGCCTCTAAATAACTGGAATTTCTGTCTTTTCCCCCCAAAACAAAGGGAATTTCTGTATTTTTTGCCCCAAGATAAGGAAAATTTCTGACTTATCACCCTGAAATAAGTGAAATTGCTGTATTTTGCCTCAAAAAAGAAAAATTTCTCTCTCTCTGCCCCCAAATAATGGGAATTTCATCCTTTTTACGTCAAAATAAGGGAAATTTCTGCATTTTTGCCCCAAAATATGGGAACTTTCTGCGTTTTTGCACCAAAATAACAAAAATATCTTCAATTTTGTACCAAAATAAAAGAAATTTCTACCTTTTTGCCCCAAAATAAAAAAAATTCTGCTTTTTTTCTGAAATAAGTGAAATTTCTGCAATTTTGCCCAAAATAAGTGAAATTTCTGCAATTTTGCCCCAAAATAAGGGAAATTTCTGGAATTTTGCCTCAAAATAAGTGGTATTTCTGAGTTTTGCCACAAAATAAGGAGAATTTCTGTCCTTTTGCCCCAACATATAGGGAATTTCTGCCTTTTTGACCCACAATTAGGGGAATTTCTTCAATTTTGCTCCAAAATACGGAGAATTTCTGCCTTTTTGTCCGAAAAAAAGAAGAATGCATACCTTTTTGCCATAAAAAAGGGAAATTTCTTCATTTTTGCTCCAAAATAAGGGGAATTTCTGCATTTGCCTCTAAATAAGTGGAATTTCTGTCTTTTTCCCCCAAAACAAAGGGAATTTCTGTCTTTTTTGCCCCAAAATAAGGAAAATTTCTGACTTATTACCCTGAAATAAGTGAAATTTCTGCAATTTTGCCCCAAAATAAAGGAAATTTCTGCCTTTTTGCCCCCAAATAAGGGGAATTTCAGCCTTTTTACCTCAAAATAAGGGGAATTTCTGCTTTTTTGCCTCTAAATAAGTGGAATTTCTGTCTTTTTTCTCTAAAACAAAAGGAATTTCTGTGTTTTTGCCCCAAAATAAAGAAAATTTCTGACTTTTTTTCCTTAAATAAGTGAAATTTCTGCTTTTTTGCCCCCAAATAAGGGAATTTCAGATTTTTACCCCAAATAAGCGGAATTTCTGCATTTTTGCCCCAAAATATGGGAAATTTCTGCCTTTTTGCCCCAAAATAAGAAAAATTTCTGCAATTTTGTAACAAAACAAAAGAAATTTCTGCCTTTTTGCCCCAAAATAAGAAAATTTATACTTTTTTTTCTGAAATAACTGAAATTTCTGCAATTTTGCCGCAAAATAAATGAAATTTCTGAGTTTTGCCCCAAAATTAGGAGAATTTCTGTCTTTTTGCCCCAACATATAAGGAATTTCTGCCTTTTTGCCCCACAATTAGAGGAATTTCTGCAATTTTGCTCCAAAATATGGGGAATTTCTGCCTTTTTGTCTGAAAATAAGAAGAATGCATACCTTTTTGCAATAAAAAGGGAAATTTTTTCATTTTTGCTCCAAAATAAGAAGAATTTCTGCTTTTTTCCTCTAAATAATTCGAATTTCTGTTTTTTCCCCCAAAACAAATAGAATTTCTGTCTTTTTTGCCCCAAAATAAAGAAAATTTCTGATTTATTACCCTGAAATAAGTGAAATTTCTGCAATTTTGCCTCAAAATAAGAGAATTTTCTGCCTTTTTGCACCCAAATAATGGGAATTTCAGCCTTTTTACCTCAAAATAAAGGGAATTTCTACATTTTTGCTTCAAAATATGGGAAATTTCTGCCTTTTTGCCCCAAAATAAAAAAAATTCTGTTTTTTTTCCCTGAAATTAGTGAAATTTCTGCAATTTTGCCCCAAAATAAGTGAAATTTCTGCAATTTGGCCCCAAAATATGGGAAATTTCTGGAATTTTGCCCCAAAATAAATGGAATTTCTGAGTTTTGCCCCAAAATAAGAAGAATGTCTGTCTTTTTGCCCCAAATATAGGGAATTTCTGCCTTTTTCCCCACAATTAGGGGAATTTCTGCAATGTTGCTCAAAATACAGTGAATTTCTGCCTTTTTGCCTGAAAATAAGAAGAATGCATACCTTTTTGCCATAAAAAAGGGAAATTTCTTCATTTTTGCTTCAAAATAAGGTGATTTTCTGCATTTTGACTCTAAATAAGTGGAATTTCTGTCTTTTTCCCCCAAAACAAAGGGAATTTCTGTCTTTTTTCTTCCAAAATAAAAAAAATTTCTTACTTATTACCCTGAAATAACTGAAATTTCATCAATTTTGCCCCAAAATAAGGGAAATTACTGCCTTTTTGCCCCCAAATAAGGGTAATTTCAGCCTTTTTACGTCAAAATAAGAGGAATTTCTGCATTTTTGCCACAAAGTATTAGGAATTTCTGATTTTTGCCCCAAAATAAGGAAAATATCTGCGTTTTTTCCCTGAAATAAGTGAAATTTCTGCAATTTTGCCCCAAAATATGGGAAATTTCGGCCTTTTTACCCCCAAATAAGGGGAATTTCACCCTTTTTACCTCAAAATAAAGGGAATTTCTGCATTTTTGCCACAAAATATTAGGAATTTCTGCCTTTTTGCCCCAAAATAAGGAAAATTTCTGCCTTTTTTCCCTGAAATGAGTGAAATTTCCGCAATTTTGGCCCAAAATAAGTGAAATTTCTGCCTTTTTGCCCCCAAATAAGGGGAATTTTAGCCTTTTTACCTCAAAAGAAGGGGAATTTCTGCATTTTTGCCCCAAAATATGGGAAATTTCTGCCTTTTTGCCCCAAAATAAGAAAAATTTCTGCAATTTTGTACCAAAATAAAAGAAGTTTCTGCCTTTTTGCTTCCAAATAGAAAAATTTCTACTTTTTTTTCTGAAAAAAGTGAAATTTCTGAAATTTTGCCCCAAAATAAGTGAAATTTCTACAATTTTGCCCCAAAATAAGTGAAATTTCTGGAATTTTGCCCCAAAATAAGTGGAATTTCTGTCATTTTCCCCCAAAACAAAGGGAATTTCTCTATTTTTTGCCCCAAGATAAGGAAAATTTCTGACTTATTACCCTGAAATAAGTGAAATTGCTGCAATTTTTCCTCAAAATAAGAAAAATTTCTTTCTTTTTGCCCCAAAATAAGGAGAATTTCAGCCATTTTGCGTCAAAAAAAGGGAAATTTCTGCAGTTTTGCCCCAAAATATGGGAAATTTCTGCGTTTTTGCCCCAAAATAAGAAAAATTTCTTCAATTTTGTACCAAAATAAAAGAAATTTCTGCCTTTTTGCCTCGAAATAAAAAAATTCTGCTTTTTTCTGAAATAAGTGAAATTTCTGCAATTTTGCCCAAAATAAGTGAAATTTCTGTCTTTTTCCCCCAAAACAAAGGGAATTTCTGTCTTTTTTGCCCCAAAATAAGGAAAATTTCTGACTTATTACCCTGAAATAAGTGAAATTTGTGCAATTTTGCCCCAAAATAAAGGAAATTTCTGCCTTTTTGCCCCCAAATAAGGGGAATTTCAGCCTTTTTACCTCAAAATAAGGGGAATTTCTGCTTTTTTGCCTCTAAATAAGTGGAATTTCTGTCTTTTTTCTCTAAAACAAAAGGAATTTCTGTCTTTTTGCCCCAAAATAAAGAAAATTTCTGACTTTTTTTCCTTAAATAAGTGAAATTTCTGCTTTTTTGCCCCCAAATAAGGGAATTTCAGACTTTTTACCCCAAAATAAGGGGAATTTCTGCATTTTTGCCCCAAAATATGGGAAATTTCTGCCTTTTTGCCCCAAAATAAGAAAATTTCTGCTTTTTTTTCTGAAATAACTGAAATTTCTGCAATTTTGTCCCAAAATAAGTGAAATTTCTGAGTTTTGCCACAAAATAAGGAGAATTTCTGTCATTTTGCCCCAACATATAAGGAATTTCTGCCTTTTGCCCCACAATTAGAGGACTTTCTGCAATTTTGCCCCAAAATAAGTGAAATTTCTACAATTTTGCCCCAAAATAAGTGAAATTTCTGGAATTTTGCCCCAAAATAAGTGGAATATCTGAGTTTTGCCCCAAAATAAAAAGAATTTCTGTCTTTTTGCCTCAACATATAGGGAATTTCTGCCTTTTTGCCCCACAATTAGGGGAATTTCTGCAATTTTGCTCCAAAATACGGGGAATTTCTGCCTTTTTGCCCGAAAATAAGAATGCATACCTTTTTGCCATAAAAAAGGAAAATTTCTTCATTTTTGCTCCAAAATAAAGGGAATTTTTGCTTTTTTGCCTCTAAATAAGTGGAATTTCTGTCTTTTTCCCCCAAAACAAAGGTAATTTCTGTCTTTTTTGCCCAAAAATAAGGAAATTTTCTGACTTATTACCCTGAAGTAAGTGAAATTTATGCAATTTTGCCACAAAATAAGGGGAATTTCTGCTTTTTTGTCTCTAATTAAGTGGAATTTATGTATTTTTTCCCCAAAACAAAGGGAATTTCTGTCTTTTTTGCGCAAAATAAGGAAAATTTCTGACTTATTACCATGAAATAAGGGAAATTTCTGGAATTTTGCCCCAAATAAGGGAAATTTCTGCCTTTTTGCCCGAAAATAAGAAGAATGCATAACTATTTGCCATAAAAAAGGAAAATTTCTTCATTTTTGCTCCAAAATAAAGAAAATTTTTGCTTTTATGCCTCTAAATATGTGGAATTTCTGTCTTTGTCCCCCAAAACAAAGGGAATTTCTGTATTTTTGCCCCAAAATAAGGAAAGTTTCTGACTTATTACCCTGAAATAAGTGAAATTTCTGCAATTTTTCCCCAAAATGAGGGAAATTTCTCCCTTTTTGCCCCCAAATAACGGGAATTTCAGCCTTTTTACCTCAAAATAAGGGGAATTTCTGAATTTTTGCACCAAAATATGGGAAATTTCTGCCTTTTTGCCCCAAAATAAGAAAAATTTCTGCAATTTTGTACCAAAATAAAAGAAATTTCTGCATTTTTGCTTCCAAATAGAAAAATTTCTATTTTTTTTTTCTGAAAATAAGTCAAATTTCTGAAATTTTGTCCCAAAATAAGTGAAATTTCTAGAATTTTGCCCCAAAATAAGTGAAATTTCTGGAATTTTGCCCCAAAATAAGTGGAATTTCTGAGTTTTACCCTAAAATAAGGAGAATTTCTGTCTTTTTGCCCCAACATATAGGGAATTTCTGCCTTTTTGCCCCACAATTAGGGGAATTTCTGCAATTTTGCTCCAAAATACGGGGAATTTCTGCCTTTTTGCCCGAAAATAAGAATGCATACCTTTTTGCCATAAAAAATGATAATTTCTTCATTTTTGCTCCAAAATAAAAGGAATTTCTGCTTTTTGACTCTAAATAAGTGGAATTTCTGTCTTTCCCCCCCCCCCAAAAAAGGGATTTCTGTCTTTTTTGTTCCAAAATAAGGAAAATTTCTGACTTATTACCCTGAAGTAAGTGAAATTTCTACAATTTTGCCCCAAAAAAGGGAAATTTCTGCCTTTTTGCCCCTAAATAAGGGGAATTTCAGCCTTTTTACCTCAAAATAAGGGGAATTTCTGCATTTTTGCCACAAAATATTAGGAATTTCTGCCTTTTTGCCCCAAAATAAGGAAAATTTCTGCCTTTTTTTCCTGAAATAAGTGAAATTTCTGAAATTTTGCCCCAAAATAAGTGAAATTTCTGCAATTTTGCCCCAAAATAAGGGAAATTTCTGCAATTTTGTACCAAAATAAAAGAAATTTCTGCCTTTTTGCTTCCAAATAAGAAAATTTCTGCTTTTTTTCTGAAATAAGTTAAATTTCTGAAATTTTTCCCCAAAATAAGTGAAATTTCTACAATTTTGCCCCAAAATAAGTGATATTTCTAGAATTTTGCCTCAAGATAATTGGAATTTCATTGTTTTGACCCAAAATAAGGAGAATTTCTGTCTTTTTGCCTCAACATATAGGGAATTTCTGACTTTTTAGACCACAATTAAGGCAATTTCTGCAATTTTGCTCCAAAATACGGGGAATTTCTTCCTTTTTGCCCGAAAATAAGAAGAATGCATACCTATTTGCCATAAATAGGAAAATTTCTTCATTTTTGCTCCAAAATAAGGGGAATTTCTTCTTTTATGCCTCTAAATATGTGGAATTTCTGTCTTTGTCCCCAATACAAATAGAATTTCTGTCTTTTTGCTCCAAAATAAGGAAAATTTGTGACTTATTGCCCTGAAATAAGTTAAATTTCTGCAATTTTGCCCCAAAATAAGTAAAATTTCTGCAATTTTGCCCCAAAATAAGTGAAATTTCTACAATTTTGCCCCAAAATAAGTGAAATTTCTGGAATTTTGCCCCAAAATAAGTGGAATATCTGAGTTTTGCCCCAAAATAAAAAGAATTTCTGTCTTTTTGCCTCAACATATAGGGAATTTCTGCCTTTTTGCCCCACAATTAGGGGAATTTCTGCAATTTTGCTCCAAAATACGGGGAATTTCTGCCTTTTTGCCCGAAAATAAGAATGCATACCTTTTTGCCATAAAAAAGGAAAATTTCTTCATTTTTGCTCCAAAATAAAGGGAATTTTTGCTTTTTTGCCTCTAAATAAGTGGAATTTCTGTCTTTTTCTCCCAAAACAAAGGTAATTTCTGTCTTTTTTGCCCAAAAATAAGGAAATTTTCTGACTTATTACCCTGAAGTAAGTGAAATTTATGCAATTTTGCCCCAAAATAAGGGGAATTTCTGCTTTTTTGTCTCTAATTAAGTGGAATTTATGTATTTTTTCCCCAAAACAAAGGGAATTTCTGTCTTTTTTGCGCAAAATAAGGAAAATTTCTGACTTATTACCATGAAATAAGGGAAATTTCTGGAATTTTGCCCCAAATAAGGGAAATTTCTGCCTTTTTGCCCGAAAATAAGAAGAATGCATAACTATTTGCCATAAAAAAGGAAAATTTCTTCATTTTTGCTCCAAAATAAAGAAAATTTTTGCTTTTATGCCTCTAAATATGTGGAATTTCTGTCTTTGTCCCCCAAAACAAAGGGAATTTCTGTATTTTTGCCCCAAAATAAGGAAAGTTTCTGACTTATTACCCTGAAATAAGTGAAATTTCTGCAATTTTTCCCCAATATGAGGGAAATTTCTCCCTTTTTGCCCCCAAATAATGGGAATTTCAGCCTTTTTACCTCAAAATAACGAGAATTTCTGAATTTTTGCCCCAAAATATGGGAAATTTCTGCCTTTTTGCCCCAAAATAAGAAAAATTTCTGCAATTTTGTACCAAAATAAAAGAAATTTCTGCATTTTTTCTTCCAAATAGAAAAATTTCTATTTTTTTTTCTGAAAATAAGTCAAATTTCTGAAATTTTGGCTTAAAATAAGTGAAATTTCTAGAATTTTGCCCCAAAATAAGTGAAATTTCTGGAATTTTGCCCCAAAATAAGTGGAATTTCTGAGTTTTACCCTAAAATAAGGAGAATTTCTGTCTCTTTTCCCCAACATATAGGGAATATCTGCCTTTTTGCCCCACAATTAGGGGAATTTCTGCAATTTTGCTCCAAAATACGGGGAATTTCTGCCTTTTTGCCCGAAAATAAGAATGCATAACTTTTTGCCATAAAAAAGGAAAATTTCTTCATTTTTGCTCCAAAATAAAAGGAATTTCTGCTTTTTGACTCTAAATAAGTGGAATTTCTGTCTTTTTCCCCCGCAAAAAAGGGGGATTTCTGTCTTTTTTGTTCCAAAATAAGGAAAATTTCTGACTTATTAACCTGAAGTAAGTGAAATTTCTCCAATTTTGCCCCAAAAAAGGGAAATTTCTGCCTTTTTGCCCCCAAATAAGGGGAATTTCAGCCTTTTTACCTCAAAATAAGGGGAATTTCTGCATTTTTGCCACAAAATATTAGGAATTTCTGCCTTTTTGCCCCAAAATAAGGAAAATTTCTGCCTTTTTTTCCTGAAATAAGTGAAATTTCTGAAATTTTGCCCCAAAATAAGTGAAATTTCTGCAATTTTGCCCCAAAATAAGGGAAATTTCTGCAATTTTGTACCAAAATAAAAGAAATTTCTGCCTTTTTGCTTCCAAATAAGAAAATTTCTGCTTTTTTTCTGAAATAAGTTAAATTTCTGAAATTTTTCCCCAAAATAAGTGAAATTTCTACAATTTTGCCCCAAAATAAGTGAAATTTCTGGAATTTTGCCTCAAGATAATTGGTATTTCATAGTTTTGACCCAAAATAAGGAGAATTTCTGTCTTTTTGCCTCAACATATAGGGAATTTCTGACTTTTTACACCACAATTAAGGCAATTTCTGCAATTTTGCTCCAAAATACGGGGAATTTCTGCCTTTTTGCCCGAAAATAAGAAGAATGCATACCTTTTTGCCATAAAAAAGGAAAATTTCTTCATTTTTGCTCCAAAATAAGGGGAATTTCTGCTTTTATGCCTCTAAATATGTGGAATTTCTGTCTTTGTCCCCCAATACAAATAGAATTTCTGTCTTTTTGCTCCAAAATAAGGAAAATTTGTGACTTATTACCCTGAAATAAGTTAAATTTCTGCAATTTTGCCCCATTATAAGTAAAATTTCTGCAATTTTGCCCCAAAATAAGTGAAATTTCAACAATTTTGCCCCAAAATAAGTGAAATTTCTGGAATTTTGCCCCAAAATAAGTGGAATTTCTGAGTTTTGCCCCAAAATAAGGAGAATTTCTGTCTTTTTGCCTCAACATATAGGGAATTTCTGCCTTTTTGCCCCACAATTAGGGGAATTTCTGCAATTTTGCTCCAAAATACAGGGAATTTCTGCCTTTTTGCCCGAAAATAAGAATGCATACCTTTTTGCCATGAAAAAAGAAAATTTCTTCATTTTTGCTCCAAAATAAAGGGAATTTTTGCTTTTTTGCCTCTAAATAAGTGGAATTTCTGTCTTTTTCCCCCAAAGCAAAGGTAATTTCTGTCTTTTTTGCCCAAAAATAAGGAAATTTTCTGACTTATTACCCTGAAGTAAGTGAAATTTATGCAATTTTGCCCCAAAATAAGGGGAATTTCTGCTTTTTTGTCTCTAATTAAGTGGAATTTATGTATTTTTCCCCAAAACAAAGGGAATTTCTGTCTTTTTTGCGCAAAATAAGGAAAATTTCTGACTTATTACCATGAAATAAGGGAAATTTCTGGAATTTTGCCCCAAATAAAGGAAATTTCTGCCTTTTTGCCCAAAAATAAGAAGAATGCATAACTATTTGCCATAAAAAAGAAAAATTTCTTCATTTTTGCTCCAAAATAAAGAAAATTTTTGCTTTTATGCCTCTAAATATGTGGAATTTCTGTCTTTGTCCCCCAAAACAAAGGGAATTTCTGTATTTTTGCCCCAAAATAAGGAAAGTTTCTTACTTATTACCCTGAAATAAGTGAAATTTCTGCAATTTTTCCCCAAAATAAGGGAAATTTCTCCCTTTTTGCCCCCAAATAACGGGAATTTCAGCCTTTTTACCTCAAAATAAGGGGAATTTCTGCATTTTTGCCCCAAAATATGGGAAATTTCTGCCTTTTTGCCCAAAATAAAAATATTTTCTGCAATTTTGTACCAAAATAAAAGAAATTTTTGCCTTTTTGCCCCAGAAGAAGAAAATTTCTGCTTTTTTTAACTTAAATAAGTGAAATTTCTGACTTATTACCCTGAAATAAGTGAAATTTCTGCAATTTTGCCCCAAAATAAGGAAAATTTCGGCATTTTTACCCCCAAATGAGGGGAATTTCACGGTTTCTACCTAAAAATAAAGGGAATTTCTGCATTTTTGCCACAAAATATTAGGAATTTCTGAATTTTTGCCCCAAAATAAGGAAAATTTCTGCCTTTTTTCCCTGAAATAAGTGAAATTTCTGCAATTTTGGCCCAAAATAAGTGAAATTTTTGCCTTTTTGCCCCCAAACAAGGGGAATTTTAGCCTTTTTACCTCAAAATAAGGGGAATTTCTGCATTTTTGCCCCAAAATATGGGAAATTTCTGCCTTTTTGCCCCAAACTAAGAAAAATTTCTGCAATTTTGTACCAAAATAAAAGAAATTTCTGCCATTTTGCTTCCAAATAAAAAAATTTCTACTTTTTTTTCTGAAAAAAGTGAAATTTCTGAAATTTTGCCCCAAAATAAGTGAAATTTCTACAATTTTGCCCCAAAATAAGTTAAATTTCTGGAATTTTGCCCCAAAATAAGTGGAATTTCTGAGTTTTGCCCAAAAATAAGGAGAATTTCTGTATTTTTGCCTCAACATATTGGGAATTTCTGCATTTTTGCCCCACAATTTGGGAAATTTCTGCAATTTTGCTCTAAAATAAGGGGAATTTCTGCCTTTTTGCCCAAAAATAAGAAGAATGCATAACTTTTTGCCCTTAAAAAGTGAAATTTCTTCATTTTTGCTCCAAAATAAGGGGAATTTCTGCTTTTTTGCCTCTAAAAAAGTGGAATTTCTGTCTTTTTCCCCCAAAAACAAAGGTTATTTCTGTTTTTTGGCTCCAAAATAAGTTAAATTTCTGACTTATTACCCTGAAATAAGTGAAATTTCTGCAATTTTGCCCCAAAATAAGAGAAATTTCTGCCTTTTTGCCCCCAAATAAGGGGAATTTCAGCCTTTTACCCCAAAATAAAAGAAATTTCTGCATTTTTACCCCAAAATATGGGAAATTTCTGCCTTTTTGCCCCAAAATAAAAAAAATTCTGCATTTTGTAACAAAATAAAAGAAATTTCTGCCTTTTGGCCACAAAATAAGAAAATTTCTGCTTTTTTTTTTCTGAAATAAGTGAAATTTCTGCAATTTTGCCCCAAAATAATTTAAATTTCTGAGTTTTGCCCTAAAATAAGGAGAATTTCTGTCTTTTTGCCCCAACATATAGGGAATTACTGCATTTTTGCGCCACAATTAGGGGAATTTTCGCAATTTTGCTCTAAAATACGGGGAATTTCTGCCTTTTTTGTCCGAAAATAATAATAATGCATGCCTTTTTGCCATAAAAAAGAGAATTTTCTTCATTTTTGTCTAAAATGAGGGGAATTTTTGCTTTTATGCCTCTAAATAAGTGGAATTTATGTTATTTTCCACCAAAACAAAGGGACTTTCTGTCTTTTTTGCCCCAAAATAAGGAAAATTTCTGACTTATTACCCTGAAATAAGTGAAATTTCTGAAATTTTGCCCCAAAATAAAAGAAATTTCTGTTTTTTAACCCCAAATAAGGGGAATTTCAGCATTTTACCTCAAAATAAGGGGAATTTCTGCATTTTTTCCCCAAAATATGGGAAATTTTTGCCTTTTTGCCAAAAATAAGAAAAAATTTCTGCAATTTTGTACCAAAATATGGGAAATTTCTGCCTTTTTGCCCCAAAATAAGGAAAATTTTTGCCTTTTTTCTCTGAAATAAGTGAAATTTCTCCAATTTTGTCCCAAAATAAGTGCAATTTCGGCAATTTTGCCCCAAAATAAGGGAAATTTCTGGAATTTTGCCCCAAAATATGTGGAATTTCTGAGTTTTGCCCCAAAATAAGCAGAATTTCTGTCTTTTTGCCCCAACATATAGGGAATTTCTGCCTTTTTGCCCCACAATTAGGTTAATTTCTGCAATTTTGTTCCAAAATACAGAGAATTTCTGCCTTTTTGCCCGAAAATAAGAAGAATGCATACCTTTTTGCCATAAAAAAAAGAAATTTCTGTAATTTTGCTACAAAATAAGGGAAATTTCTGCTTTTTGCCTCTAAATATGTGGAGTTTCTCTCTTTTTCCACCAAAACAAAGAAAATTTCTGTCTTTTTTGCAACAAAATAAAGAAATTTTCTTACTTATTACTCTGAAATAAGTGAAATTTCTGCAATTTTGCCCCAAAATAAGGGAAATTTCTGCCCTTTTGCCCCCAAATAAGAGGAATTTCACCCTTTTACCTCAAAATAAGGAGAATTTCTGCATTTTTGCAACAAAATATTAGGAATTTCTGCCTTTTTGCCCCAAAATAAGGAAAATTTCTGCCTTTTTTTCCCTGAAATAAGTGAAATTTCTGCAATTTTGCCCCAAAATAAGGGACATCTCTGGAATTTTGCCCCAAAATAAGTGGAATTTCTGAGTTTTGCCCCAAAATAAGGAGAATTTCTGTTTTTTTGCCCTAACATATAGGGAATTTCTGCCTTTTTGCCACACAATTAGGGGAATTTCTAGAATTTTGCTCCAAAATACGGGGAATTTCTGCTTTTTAGCCCGAAAATAAGGGGAATGTATACCTTTTGCCACAAAAAAGAGAAATCTTCATTTTTGCTTCAAAATAAGGGGAATTTCTGCTTTTTTGCCTCTAAATAACTGGAATTTCTGTCTTTTCCCCCCAAAACAAAGGGAATTTCTGTATTTTTTGCCCCAAGATAAGGAAAATTTCTGACTTATCACCCTGAAATAAGTGAAATTGCTGTATTTTGCCTCAAAAAAGAAAAATTTCTCTCTCTCTGCCCCCAAATAATGGGAATTTCATCCTTTTTACGTCAAAATAAGGGAAATTTCTGCATTTTTGCCCCAAAATATGGGAACTTTCTGCGTTTTTGCCCCAAAATAAGAAAAATTTCTTCAATTTTGTACCAAAATAAAAGAAATTTCTACCTTTTTGCCCCAAAATAAAAAAAATTCTGCTTTTTTCTCTGAAATAAGTGAAATTTCTGCAATTTTGCCCAAAATAAGTGAA
The DNA here is from genome assembly GCF_963924665.1 of Micromys minutus. Classification (NCBI taxonomy): domain Eukaryota; kingdom Metazoa; phylum Chordata; class Mammalia; order Rodentia; family Muridae; genus Micromys; species Micromys minutus. The sequence continues at coordinate 622,541 of NW_027667221.1, forward strand.
ATTTCTGCAATTTTGCCCCAAAATAAGGGAAATTTCTGGAATTTTGCCTCAAAATAAGTGGTATTTCTGAGTTTTGCCACAAAATAAGGAGAATTTCTGTCCTTTTGCCCCAACATATAGGGAATTTCTGCCTTTTTGACCCACAATTAGAGGAATTTCTTCAATTTTGCTCCAAAATACGGAGAATTTCTGCCTTTTTGTCCGAAAATAAGAAGAATGCATACCTTTTTGCCATAAAAAAGGGAAATTTCTTCATTTTTGCTCCAAAATAAGGGGAATTTCTGCATTTGCCTCTAAATAAGTGGAATTTCTGTCTTTTTCCCCCAAAACAAAGGGAATTTCTGCCTTTTTTGCCCCAAAATAAGGAAAATTTCTGACTTATTACCCTGAAATAAGTGAAATTTCTGCAATTTTGCCCCAAAATAAAGGAAATTTCTGCCTTTTTGCCCCCAAATAAGGGGAATTTCAGCCTTTTTACCTCAAAATAAGGGGAATTTCTGCTTTTTTGCCTCTAAATAAGTGGAATTTCTGTCTTTTTTCTCTAAAACAAAAGGAATTTCTGTGTTTTTGCCCCAAAATAAGGAAAATTTCTGACTTTTTTTCCTTAAATAAGTGAAATTTCTGCTTTTTTGCCCCCAAATAAGGGAATTTCAGATTTTTACCCCAAATAAGCGAAATTTCTGCATTTTTGCCCCAAAATATGGGAAATTTCTGCCTTTTTGCCCCAAAATAAGAAAAATTTCTGCAATTTTGTAACAAAACAAAAGAAATTTCTGCCTTTTTGCCCCAAAATAAGAAAATTTATACTTTTTTTCTGAAATAACTGAAATTTCTGCAATTTTGCCGCAAAATAAATGAAATTTCTGAGTTTTGCCCCAAAATTAGGAGAATTTCTGTCTTTTTGCCCCAACATATAAGGAATTTCTGCCTTTTTGCCCCACAATTAGAGGAATTTCTGCAATTTTGCTCCAAAATACGGGGAATTTCTGCCTTTTTGTCTGAAAATAAGAAGAATGCATACCTTTTTGCCATAAAAAGGGAAATTTTTTCATTTTTGCTCCAAAATAAGAAGAATTTCTGCTTTTTTCCTCTAAATAATTCGAATTTCTGTTTTTTCCCCCAAAACAAATAGAATTTCTGTCTTTTTTGCCCCAAAATAAAGAAAATTTCTGATTTATTACCCTGAAATAAGTGAAATTTCTGCAATTTTGCCTCAAAATAATAGAATTTTCTGCCTTTTTGCACCCAAATAAGGGGAATTTCAGCCTTTTTACCTCAAAATAAGGGGAATTTCTGCATTTTTGCTTCAAAATATGGGAAATTTCTGCCTTTTTGCCCCAAAATAAAAAAATTTTGCTTTTTTCCCTGAAATAAGTGAAATTTCTGCAATTTTGCCCCAAAATAAGTGAAATTTCTGCAATTTGGCCCCAAAATATGGGAAATTTCTGGAATTTTGCCCCAAAATAAATGGAATTTCTGAGTTTTGCTTCAAAATAAGAAGAATGTCTGTCTTTTTGCCCCAACATATAGGGAATTTCTGCCTTTTTGACCCACAATTAGGGGAATTTCTGCAATGTTGCTCAAAATACAGGGAATTTCTGCCTTTTTGCCTGAAAATAAGAAGAATGCATACCTTTTTGCCATAAAAAAGGGAAATTTCTTCATTTTTGCTCCAAAATAAGGGGTATTTCTGTAGTTTTGACTCTAAATAAGTGGAATTTCTGTCTTTTTCCCCTAAAACAAAGGGAATTTCTGTCTTTTTTGTCCCAAAATAAGGAAAATTTCTTACTTATTACCCTGATATAAGTGAAATTTCATCAATTTTGCCCCAAAATAAGGGAAATTACTGCCTTTTTGCCCCCAAATAAGGGGAATTTCAGCCTTTTTACCTCAAAATAAGGGGAATTTCTGCATTTTTACCACAAAATATAAAGAATTTCTGTTTTTTGCCCCAAAATAAAGAAAATTTCTGCCTTTTTTCCCTGAAATAAGTGAAATTTCTGCAATTTTGCCCCAAAATAAGTGAAATTTCTGCAATTTTGCCCTAAAATAAGGTAAATTTCTGGAATTTTGCCCCAAATAAGTGGAATTTCTGAGTTTCGCCCCAAAATAAGGAGAATTTCTGTCTTTTTGCCCCAACATATATGGAATTTCTACATTTTTGCCCGACAATTAGGTGAATTTCTGCAATTTTGCTCCAAAATACAAGGAATTTTTGCCTTTTTGCCCGAAAATAAGTAGAATGCATACCTTTTTGCCATAAAAAAGGGAAATTTCTTAATTTTTGCTCCAAAATAAGGAAAATTTCTGCTTTTTTGCCTCTAAATAAGTGGTATTTTGGTCTTTTTCCTCCAAAACAATGGGAATTTCTGTCTTTTTTGCCCCAAAATAAAAAAAAATTTCTGACTTATTACCCTGAAATAAGTGAAATTTCTGCAATTTTGCCCCAAAATAAGGGAAATTTTGGCCTTTTTACCCCCAAATAAGGGGAATTTCACCCTTTTTACCTCAAAATAAAGGGAATTTCTGTATTTTTGCCACAAAATATTAGGAATTTCTGCCTTTTTGCCCCAAAATAAGGAAAATTTCTGCCTTTTTTTCCTGAAATAAGTGAAATTTCTGAAATTTTGCCCCAAAATAAGTGAAATTTCTGCAATTTTGCCCCAAAATAAGGGAAATTTCTGCAATTTTGTACCAAAATAAAAGAAATTTCTGCCTTTTTGCTTCCAAATAAGAAAATTTCTGCTTTTTTTCTGAAATAAGTTAAATTTCTGAAATTTTTCCCCAAAATAAGTGAAATTTCTACAATTTTGCCCCAAAATAAGTGAAATTTCTGGAATTTTGCCTCAAGATAATTGGAATTTCATAGTTTTGACCCAAAATAAGGAGAATTTCTGTCTTTTTGCCTCAACATATAGGGAATTTCTGACTTTTTACACCACAATTAAGGCAATTTCTGCAATTTTGCTCCAAAATACGGGGAATTTCTGCCTTTTTGCCCGAAAATAAGAAGAATGCATACCTTTTTGCCATAAAAAAGGAAAATTTCTTCATTTTTGCTCCAAAATAAGGGGAATTTCTGCTTTTATGCCTCTAAATATGTGGAATTTCTGTCTTTGTCCCCCAATACAAATAGAATTTCTGTCTTTTTGCTCCAAAATAAGGAAAATTTGTGACTTATTACCCTGAAATAAGTTAAATTTCTGCAATTTTGCCCCAAAATAAGTAAAATTTCTGCAATTTTGCCCCAAAATAAGTGAAATTTCTACAATTTTGCCCCAAAATAAGTGAAATTTCTGGAATTTTGCCCCAAAATAAGTGGAATATCTGAGTTTTGCCCCAAAATAAAAAGAATTTCTGTCTTTTTGCCTCAACATATAGGGAATTTCTGCCTTTTTGCCCCACAATTAGGGGAATTTCTGCAATTTTGCTCCAAAATACGGGGAATTTCTGCCTTTTTGCCCGAAAATAAGAATGCATACCTTTTTGCCATAAAAAAGGAAAATTTCTTCATTTTTGCTCCAAAATAAAGGGAATTTTTGCTTTTTTGCCTCTAAATAAGTGGAATTTCTGTCTTTTTCCCCCAAAACAAAGGTAATTTCTGTCTTTTTTGCCCAAAAATAAGGAAATTTTCTGACTTATTACCCTGAAGTAAGTGAAATTTATGCAATTTTGCCCCAAAATAAGGGGAATTTCTGCTTTTTTGTCTCTAATTAAGTGGAATTTATGTATTTTTTCCCCAAAACAAAGGGAATTTCTGTCTTTTTTGCGCAAAATAAGGAAAATTTCTGACTTATTACCATGAAATAAGGGAAATTTCTGGAATTTTGCCCCAAATAAGGGAAATTTCTGCCTTTTTGCCCAAAAAATAAGAAGAATGCATAACTATTTGCCATAAAAAAGGAAAATTTCTTCTTTTTTGCTACAAAATATAGAAAAATTTTGCTTTTATGCCTCTAAATATGTGGAATTTCTGTCTTTGTCCCCCAAAACAAAGGGAATTTCTGTATTTTTGCCCCAAAATAAGAAAAGTTTCTGACTTATTACCCTGAAATAAGTGAAATTTCTGCAATTTTTCCCCAAAATGAGGGAAATTTCTCCCTTTTTGCCCCCAAATAACGGGAATTTCAGCCTTTTTACCTCAAAATAAGGGGAATTTCTGAATTTTTGCCCCAAAATATGGGAAATTTCTGCCTTTTTGCCCCAAAATAAGAAAAATTTCTGCAATTTTGTACCAAAATAAAAGAAATTTCTGCATTTTTGCTTCCAAATAGAAAAATTTCTATTTTTTTTTTCTGAAAATAAGTCAAATTTCTGAAATTTTGGCCCAAAATAAGTGAAATTTCTAGAATTTTGCCCCAAAATAAGTGAAATTTCTGGAATTTTGCCCCAAAATAAGTGGAATTTCTGAGTTTTACCCTAAAATAAGGAGAATTTCTGTCTCTTTTCCCCAACATATAGGGAATATCTGCCTTTTGCCCCACAATTAGGGGAATTTCTGCAATTTTGCTCCAAAATACGGGGAATTTCTGCCTTTTTGCCCGAAAATAAGAATGCATACCTTTTTGCCATAAAAAAGGAAAATTTCTTCATTTTTGCTCCAAAATAAAAGGAATTTCTGCTTTTTGACTCTAAATAAGTGGAATTTCTGTCTTTTTCCCCCGCAAAAAAAAGGGGATTTCTGTCTTTTTTGTTCCAAAATAAGGAAAATTTCTGACTTATTAACCTGAAGTAAGTGAAATTTCTCCAATTTTGCCCCAAAAAAGGGAAATTTCTGCCTTTTTGCCCCCAAATAAGGGGAATTTCAGCCTTTTTACCTCAAAATAAGGGGAATTTCTGCATTTTTGCCACAAAATATTAGGAATTTCTGCCTTTTTGCCCCAAAATAAGGAAAATTTCTGCCTTTTTTTCCTGAAATAAGTGAAATTTCTGAAATTTTGCCCCAAAATAAGTGAAATTTCTGCAATTTTGCCCCAAAATAAGGGAAATTTCTGCAATTTTGTACCAAAATTAAAGAAATTTCTGCCTTTTTGCTTCCAAATAAGAAAATTTCTGCTTTTTTTTTTAAATAAGTTAAATTTCTGAAATTTTTCCCCAAAATAAGTGAAATTTCTACAATTTTGCCCCAAAATAAGTGAAATTTCTGGAATTTTGCCTCAAGATAATTGGAATTTCATAGTTTTGACCCAAAATAAGGAGAATTTCTGTCTTTTTGCCTCAACATATAGGGAATTTCTGACTTTTTACACCACAATTAAGGCAATTTCTGCAATTTGCTCCAAAATACGGGGAATTTCTGCCTTTTTGCCCGAAAATAAGAAGAATGCATACCTTTTTGCCATAAAAAAGGAAAATTTCTTCATTTTTGCTCCAAAATAAGGGGAATTTCTGCTTTTATGCCTCTAAATATGTGGAATTTCTGTCTTTGTCCCCAATACAAATAGAATTTCAGTCTTTTTGCTCCAAAATAAGGAAAATTTGTGACTTATTACCCTGAAATAAGTTAAATTTCTGCAATTTTGCCCCAAAATAAGTAAAATTTCTGCAATTTTGCCCCAAAATAAGTAAAATTTCTGGAATTTTGCCCCAAAATAACTGGAATATCTGAGTTTTGCCCCAAAATAAAAAGAATTTCTGTCTTTTTGCCTCAACATATAGGGAATTTCTGCCTTTTTGCCCCACAATTAGGGGAATTTCTGCAATTTTGCTCCAAAATACGGGGAATTTCTGCCTTTTTGCCCGAAAATAAGAATGCATACCTTTTTGCCATAAAAAAGGAAAATTTCTTCATTTTTGCTCCAAAATAAAGGGAATTTTTGCTTTTTTGCCTCTAAATAAGTGGAATTTCTGTCTTTTTCCCCCAAAACAAAGGTAATTTCTGTCTTTTTTGCCCAAAAATAAGGAAATTTTCTGACTTATTACCCTGAAGTAAGTGAAATTTATGCAATTTTGCCCCAAAATAAGGGGAATTTCTGCTTTTTTGTCTCTAATTAAGTGGAATTTATGTATTTTTTCCCCAAAACAAAGGGAATTTCTGTCTTTTTTGCGCAAAATAAGGAAAATTTCTGACTTATTACCATGAAATAAGGGAAATTTCTGGAATTTTGCCCCAAATAAGGGAAATTTCTGCCTTATTGCCCGAAAATAAGAAGAATGCATAACTATTTGCCATAAAAAAGGAAAATTTCTTCATTTTTGCTCCAAAATAAAGAAAATTTTTGCTTTTATGCCTCTAAATATGTGGAATTTCTGTCTTTGTCCCCCAAAACAAAGGGAATTTCTGTATTTTTGCCCCAAAATAAGGAAAGTTTCTGACTTATTACCCTGAAATAAGTGAAATTTCTGCAATTTTTCCCCAAAATGAGGGAAATTTCTCCCTTTTTGCCCCAAAATAATGGGATTTTCAGCCTTTTTACCTCAAAATAAGGGGAATTTCTGAATTTTTGCCCCAAAATATGGGAAATTTCTGCCTTTTTGCCCCAAAATAAGAAAAATTTCTGCAATTTTGTACCAAAATAAAAGAAATTTCTGCATTTTTGCATCCAAATAGAAAAATTTCTATTTTTTTTTCTGAAAATAAGTCAAATTTCTGAAATTTTGGCCCAAAATAAGTGAAATTTCTAGAATTTTGCCCCAAAATAAGTGAAATTTCTGGAATTTTGCCCCAAAATAAGTGGAATTTCTGAGTTTTACCCTAAAATAAGGAGAATTTCTGTCTCTTTTCCCCAACATATAGGGAATATCTGCCTTTTTGCCCCACAATTAGGGGAATTTCTGCAATTTTGCTCCAAAAAACGGGGAATTTCTGCCTTTTTGCCCGAAAATAAGAATGCATACCTTTTTGCCATAAAAAAGGAAAATTTCTTCATTTTTGCTCCAAAATAAAAGGAATTTCTGCTTTTTGACTCTAAATAAGTGGAATTTCTGTCTTTTTCCCCCGCAAAAAAAGGGGATTTCTGTCTTTTTTGTTCCAAAATAAGGAAAATTTCTGACTTATTAACCTGAAGTAAGTGAAATTTCTCCAATTTTGCCCCAAAAAAGGGAAATTTCTGCCTTTTTGCCCCCAAATAAGGGGAATTTCAGCCTTTTTACCTCAAAATAAGGGGAATTTCTGCATTTTTGCCACAAACTATTAGGAATTTCTGCCTTTTTGCCCCAAAATAAGGAAAATTTCTGCCTTTTTTTCCTGAAATAAGTGAAATTTCTGAAATTTTGCCCCAAAATAAGTGAAATTTCTGCAATTTTGCCCCAAAATAAGGGAAATTTCTGCAATTTTATACCAAAATATAAGAAATTTCTGCCTTTTTGCTTCCAAATAAGAAAATTTCTGCTTTTTTTCTGAAATAAGTTAAATTTCTGAAATTTTTCCCCAAAATAAGTGAAATTTCTACAATTTTGCCCCAAAATAAGTGAAATTTCTGGAATTTTGCCTCAAGATAATTGGAATTTCATAGTTTTGACCCAAAATAAGGAGAATTTCTGTCTTTTTGCCTCAACATATACGGAATTTCTGACTTTTTACACCACAATTAAGGCAATTTCTCCAATTTTGCTCCAAAATACGGGGAATTTCTTCCTTTTTGCCCGAAAATAAGAAGAATGCATACCTTTTTGCCATAAAAAAGGAAAATTTCTTCATTTTTGCTCCAAAATAAGGGGAATTTCTGCTTTTATGCCTCTAAATATGTGGAATTTCTGTCTTTGTCCCCCAATACAAATAGAATTTCTGTCTTTTTGCTCCAAAATAAGGAAAATTTGTGACTTATTACCCTGAAATAAGTTAAATTTCTGCAATTTTGCCCCAAAATAAGTAAAATTTCTGCAATTTTGCCCCAAAATAAGTGAAATTTCTACAATTTTGCCCCAAAATAAGTGAAATTTCTGGAATTTTGCCCCAAAATAAGTGGAATTTCTGAGTTTTCCCCAAAATAAGGAGAATTTCTGTCTTTTTGCCTCAACATATAGGGAATTTCTGCCTTTTTGCCCCACAATTAGGGGAATTTCTGCAATTTTGCTCCAAAATACAGGGAATTTCTGCCTTTTTGCCCGAAAATAAGAATGCATACCTTTTTGCCATAAAAAAGGAAAATTTCTTCATTTTTGCTCCAAAATAAAGGGAATTTTTGCTTTTTTGCCTCTAAATAAGTGGAATTTCTGTCTTTTTCCCCCAAAACAAAGGTAATTTCTGTCTTTTTTGCCCAAAAATAAGGAAATTTTCTGACTTATTACCCTGAAGTAAGTGAAATTTATGCAATTTTGCCCCAAAATAAGGGGAATTTCTGCTTTTTTGTCTCTAATTAAGTGGAATTTATGTATTTTTCCCCAAAACAAAGGGAATTTCTGTCTTTTTTGCGCAAAATAAAAAAAAATTCTGACTTATTACCATGAAATAAGGGAAATTTCTGGAATTTTGCCCCAAATAAAGGAAATTTCTGCCTTTTTGCCCGAAAATAAGAAGAATGCATAACTATTTGCCATAAAAAAGAAAAATTTCTTCATTTTTGCTCCAAAATAAAGAAAATTTTTGCTTTTATGCCTCTAAATATGTGGAATTTCTGTCTTTGTCCCCCAAAACAAAGGGAATATCTGTATTTTTGCCCCAAAATAAGGAAAGTTTCTGACTTATTACCCTGAAATAAGTGAAATTTCTGCAATTTTTCCCCAAAATGAGGGAAATTTCTCCCTTTTTGCCCCCAAATAACGGGAATTTCAGAGTTTTTACCTCAAAATAAGGGGAATTTCTGAATTTTTGCCACAAAATATGGGAAATTTCTGCCTTTTTGCCCCAAAATAAGAAAAATTTCTGCAATTTTGTACCAAAATAAAAGAAATTTCTGCATTTTTGCTTCCAAATAGAAAAATTTCTATTTTTTTTTTCTGAAAATAAGTCAAATTTCTGAAATTTTGGCCCAAAATAAGTGAAATTTCTAGAATTTTGCCCCAAAATAAGTGAAATTTCTGGAATTTTGCCCCAAAATAAGTGGAATTTCTGAGTTTTACCCTAAAATAAGGAGAATTTCTGTCTCTTTTCCCCAACATATAGGGAATATCTGCCTTTTGCCCCACAATTAGGGGAATTTCTGCAATTTTGCTCCAAAATACGGGGAATTTCTGCCTTTTTGCCCGAAAATAAGAATGCATACCTTTTTGCCATAAAAAAGGAAAATTTCTTCATTTTTGCTCCAAAATAAAAGGAATTTCTGCTTTTTGACTCTAAATAAGTGGAATTTCTGTCTTTTTCCCCCGCAAAAAAAAGGGGATTTCTGTCTTTTTTGTTCCAAAATAAGGAAAATTTCTGACTTATTACCCTGAAGTAAGTGAAATTTCTCCAATTTTGCCCCAAAAAAGGGAAATTTCTGCCTTTTTGCCCCCAAATAAGGGGAATTTCAGCCTTTTTACCTCAAAATAAGGGGAATTTCTGCATTTTTGCCACAAAATATTAGGAATTTCTGCCTTTTTGCCCCAAAATAAGGAAAATTTCTGCCTTTTTTTCCTGAAATAAGTGAAATTTCTGAAATTTTGCCCCAAAATAAGTGAAATTTCTGCAATTTTGCCCCAAAATAAGGGAAATTTCTGCAATTTTGTACCAAAATAAAAGAAATTTCTGCCTTTTTGCTTCCAAATAAGAAAATTTCTGCTTTTTTTCTGAAATAAGTTAAATTTCTGAAATTTTTCCCCAAAATAAGTGAAATTTCTACAATTTTGCCCCAAAATAAGTGAAATTTCTGGAATTTTGCCTAAAGATAATTGGAATTTCATAGTTTTGACCCAAAATAAGGAGAATTTCTGTCTTTTTGCCTCAACATATAGGGAATTTCTGACTTTTTACACCACAATTAAGGCAATTTCTGCAATTTTGCTCCAAAATACGGGGAATTTCTGCCTTTTTGCCCGAAAATAAGAAGAATGCATACCTTTTTGCCATAAAAAAGGAAAATTTCTTCATTTTTGCTCCAAAATAAGGGGAATTTCTGCTTTTATGCCTCTAAATATGTGGAATTTCTGTCTTTGTCCCCCAATACAAATAGAATTTCTGTCTTTTTGCTCCAAAATAAGGAAAATTTGTGACTTATTACCCTGAAATAAGTTAAATTTCTGCAATTTTGCCCCAAAATAAGTAAAATTTCTACAATTTTGCCCCAAAATAAGTGAAATTTCTACAATTTTGCCCCAAAATAAGTGAAATTTTTGGAATTTTGCCCCAAAATAAGTGGAATTTCTGAGTTTTGCCCCAAAATAAGGAGAATTTCTGTCTTTTTGCCTCAACATATAGGGAATTTCTGCCTTTTTGCCCCACAATTAGGGGAATTTCTGCAATTTTGCTCCAAAATACAGGGAATTTCTGCCTTTTTGCCCGAAAATAAGAATGCATACCTTTTTGCCATAAAAAAGGAAAATTTCTTCATTTTTGCTCCAAAATAAAGGGAATTTTTGCTTTTTTGCCTCTAAATAAGTGGAATTTCTGTCTTTTTCCCCCAAAACAAAGGTAATTTCTGTCTTTTTTGCCCAAAAATAAGGAAATTTTCTGACTTATTACCCTGAAGTAAGTGAAATTTATGCAATTTTGCCCCAAAATAAGGGGAATTTCTGCTTTTTTGTCTCTAATTAAGTGGAATTTATGTATTTTTCCACAAAACAAAGGGAATTTCTGTCTTTTTTGCACAAAATAAAAAAAATTTCTGACTTATTACCATGAAATAAGGGAAATTTCTGGAATTTTGCCCCAAATAAAGGAAATTTCTGCCTTTTTGCCCGAAAATAAGAAGAATGCATAACTATTTGCCATAAAAAAGAAAAATTTCTTCATTTTTGCTCCAAAATAAAGAAAATTTTTGCTTTTATGCCTCTAAATATGTGGAATTTCTGTCTTTGTCCCCCAAAACAAAGGGAATTTCTGTATTTTTGCCCCAAAATAAGGAAAGTTTCTGACTTATTACCCTGAAATAAGTGAAATTTCTGCAATTTTTCCCCAAAATGAGGGAAATTTCTCCCTTTTTGCCCCCAAATAACGGGAATTTCAGAGTTTTTACCTCAAAATAAGGGGAATTTCTGAATTTTTGCCCCAAAATATGGGAAATTTCTGCCTTTTTGCCCCAAAATAAGAAAAATTTCTGCAATTTTGTACCAAAATAAAAGAAATTTCTGCATTTTTGCTTCCAAATAGAAAAATTTCTATTTTTTTTTTCTGAAAATAAGTCAAATTTCTGAAATTTTGGCCCAAAATAAGTGAAATTTCTAGAATTTTGCCCCAAAATAAGTGAAATTTCTGGAATTTTGCCCCAAAATAAGTGGAATTTCTGAGTTTTGCCCCAAAATAAGGAGAATTTCTGTCTTTTTGCCTCAACATATAGGGAATTTCTGCCTTTTTGCCCCACAATTAGGGGAATTTCTGCAATTTTGCTCCAAAATACAGGGAATTTCTGCCTTTTTGCCCGAAAATAAGAATGCATACCTTTTTGCCATAAAAAAGGAAAATTTCTTCATTTTTGCTCCAAAATAAAGGGAATTTTTGCTTTTTTGCCTCTAAATAAGTGGAATTTCTGTCTTTTTCCCCCAAAACAAAGGTAATTTCTGTCTTTTTTGCCCAAAAATAAGGAAATTTTCTGACTTATTACCCTGAAGTAAGTGAAATTTATGCAATTTTGCCCCAAAATAAGGGGAATTTCTGCTTTTTTGTCTCTAATTAAGTGGAATTTATGTATTTTTCCACAAAACAAAGGGAATTTCTGTCTTTTTTGCACAAAATAAAAAAAATTTCTGACTTATTACCATGAAATAAGGGAAATTTCTGGAATTTTGCCCCAAATAAAGGAAATTTCTGCTTTTTTGCCCGAAAATAAGAAGAATGCATAACTATTTGCCATAAAAAAGAAAAATTTCTTCATTTTTGCTCCAAAATAAAGAAAATTTTTGCTTTTATGCCTCTAAATATGTGGAATTTCTGTCTTTGTCCCCCAAAACAAAGGGAATTTCTGTATTTTTGCCCCAAAATAAGGAAAGTTTCTGACTTATTACCCTGAAATAAGTGAAATTTCTGCAATTTTTCCCCAAAATGAGGGAAATTTCTCCCTTTTTGCCCCCAAATAACGGGAATTTCAGCCTTTTTACCTCAAAATAAGGGGAATTTCTGAATTTTTGCCCTAAAATATGGGAAATTTCTGCCTTTTTGCCCCAAAATAAGAAAAATTTCTGCAATTTTGTACCAAAATAAAAGAAATTTCTGCATTTTTGCGTCCAAATAGAAAAATTTCTATTTTTTTTTTAATGAAAATAAGTCAAATTTCTGAAATTTTGGCCCAAAATAAGTGAAATTTCTAGAATTTTGCCCCAAAATAAGTGAAATTTCTGGAATTTTGCCCCAAAATAAGTGGAATTTCTGAGTTTTACCCTAAAATAAGGAGAATTTCTGTCTCTTTTCCCCAACATATAGGGAATATCTGCCTTTTTGCCCCACAATTAGGGGAATTTCTGCAATTTTGCTCCAAAATACGGGGAATTTCTGCCTTTTTGCCTGAAAATAAGAATGCATACCTTTTTGCCATAAAAAAGGAAAATTTCTTCATTTTTGCTCCAAAATAAAAGGAATTTCTGCTTTTTGACTCTAAATAAGTGGAATTTCTGTCTTTTTCCCCCGCAAAAAAAGGGGATTTCTGTCTTTTTTGTTCCAAAATAAGGAAAATTTCTGACTTATTAACCTGAAGTAAGTGAAATTTCTCCAATTTTGCCCCAAAAAAGGGAAATTTCTGCCTTTTTGCCCCCAAATAAGGGGAATTTCAGCCTTTTTACCTCAAAATAAGGGGAATTTCTGCATTTTTGCCACAAAATATTAGGAATTTCTGCCTTTTTGCCCCAAAATAAGGAAAATTTCTGCCTTTTTTTCCTGAAATAAGTGAAATTTCTGAAATTTTGCCCCAAAATAAGTGAAATTTCTGCAATTTTGCCCCAAAATAAGGGAAATTTCTGCAATTTTGTACCAAAATAAAAGAAATTTCTGCCTTTTTGCTTCCAAATAAGAAAATTTCTGCTTTTTTTCTGAAATAAGTTAAATTTCTGAAATTTTTCCCCAAAATAAGTGAAATTTCTACAATTTTGCCCCAAAATAAGTGAAATTTCTGGAATTTTGCCTCAAGATAATTGGAATTTCATAGTTTTGACCCAAAATAAGGAGAATTTCTGTCTTTTTGCCTCAACATATACGGAATTTCTGACTTTTTACACCACAATTAAGGCAATTTCTCCAATTTTGCTCCAAAATACGGGGAATTTCTTCCTTTTTGCCCGAAAATAAGAAGAATGCATACCTTTTTGCCATAAAAAAGGAAAATTTCTTCATTTTTGCTCCAAAATAAGGGGAATTTCTGCTTTTATGCCTCTAAATATGTGGAATTTCTGTCTTTGTCCCCCAATACAAATAGAATTTCTGTCTTTTTGCTCCAAAATAAGGAAAATTTGTGACTTATTACCCTGAAATAAGTTAAATTTCTGCAATTTTGCCCCAAAATAAGTAAAATTTCTGCAATTTTGCCCCAAAATAAGTGAAATTTCTACAATTTTGCCCCAAAATAAGTGAAATTTCTGGAATTTTGCCCCAAAATAAGTGGAATTTCTGAGTTTTCCCCAAAATAAGGAGAATTTCTGTCTTTTTGCCTCAACATATAGGGAATTTCTGCCTTTTTGCCCCACAATTAGGGGAATTTCTGCAATTTTGCTCCAAAATACAGGGAATTTCTGCCTTTTTGCCCGAAAATAAGAATGCATACCTTTTTGCCATAAAAAAGGAAAATTTCTTCATTTTTGCTCCAAAATAAAGGGAATTTTTGCTTTTTTGCCTCTAAATAAGTGGAATTTCTGTCTTTTTCCCCCAAAACAAAGGTAATTTCTGTCTTTTTTGCCCAAAAATAAGGAAATTTTCTGACTTATTACCCTGAAGTAAGTGAAATTTATGCAATTTTGCCCCAAAATAAGGGGAATTTCTGCTTTTTTGTCTCTAATTAAGTGGAATTTATGTATTTTTCCCCAAAACAAAGGGAATTTCTGTCTTTTTTGCGCAAAATAAAAAAAAATTCTGACTTATTACCATGAAATAAGGGAAATTTCTGGAATTTTGCCCCAAATAAAGGAAATTTCTGCCTTTTTGCCCGAAAATAAGAAGAATGCATAACTATTTGCCATAAAAAAGAAAAATTTCTTCATTTTTGCTCCAAAATAAAGAAAATTTTTGCTTTTATGCCTCTAAATATGTGGAATTTCTGTCTTTGTCCCCCAAAACAAAGGGAATTTCTGTATTTTTGCCCCAAAATAAGGAAAGTTTCTGACTTATTACCCTGAAATAAGTGAAATTTCTGCAATTTTTCCCCAAAATGAGGGAAATTTCTCCCTTTTTGCCCCCAAATAACGGGAATTTCAGAGTTTTTACCTCAAAATAAGGGGAATTTCTGAATTTTTGCCACAAAATATGGGAAATTTCTGCCTTTTTGCCCCAAAATAAGAAAAATTTCTGCAATTTTGTACCAAAATAAAAGAAATTTCTGCATTTTTGCTTCCAAATAGAAAAATTTCTATTTTTTTTTTCTGAAAATAAGTCAAATTTCTGAAATTTTGGCCCAAAATAAGTGAAATTTCTAGAATTTTGGCCCAAAATAAGTGAAATTTCTGGAATTTTGCCCCAAAATAAGTGGAATTTCTGAGTTTTACCCTAAAATAAGGAGAATTTCTGTCTCTTTTCCCCAACATATAGGGAATATCTGCCTTTTGCCCCACAATTAGGGGAATTTCTGCAATTTTGCTCCAAAATACGGGGAATTTCTGCCTTTTTGCCCGAAAATAAGAATGCATACCTTTTTGCCATAAAAAAGGAAAATTTCTTCATTTTTGCTCCAAAATAAAAGGAATTTCTGCTTTTTGACTCTAAATAAGTGGAATTTCTGTCTTTTTCCCCCGCAAAAAAAAGGGGATTTCTGTCTTTTTTGTTCCAAAATAAGGAAAATTTCTGACTTATTACCCTGAAGTAAGTGAAATTTCTCCAATTTTGCCCCAAAAAAGGGAAATTTCTGCCTTTTTGCCCCCAAATAAGGGGAATTTCAGCCTTTTTACCTCAAAATAAGGGGAATTTCTGCATTTTTGCCACAAAATATTAGGAATTTCTGCCTTTTTGCCCCAAAATAAGGAAAATTTCTGCCTTTTTTTCCTGAAATAAGTGAAATTTCTGAAATTTTGCCCCAAAATAAGTGAAATTTCTGCAATTTTGCCCCAAAATAAGGGAAATTTCTGCAATTTTGTACCAAAATAAAAGAAATTTCTGCCTTTTTGCTTCCAAATAAGAAAATTTCTGCTTTTTTTCTGAAATAAGTTAAATTTCTGAAATTTTTCCCCAAAATAAGTGAAATTTCTACAATTTTGCCCCAAAATAAGTGAAATTTCTGGAATTTTGCCTCAAGATAATTGGAATTTCATAGTTTTGACCCAAAATAAGGAGAATTTCTGTCTTTTTGCCTCAACATATAGGGAATTTCTGAATTTTTAGACCACAATTAAGGCAATTTCTGCAATTTTGCTCCATTATACGGGGAATTTCTGCCTTTTTGCCCGAAAATAAGAAGAATGCATACCTTTTTGCCATAAAAAAGGAAAATTTCTTCATTTTTGCTCCAAAATAAGGGGAATTTCTGCTTTTATGCCTCTAAATATGTGGAATTTCTGTCTTTGTCCCCCAATACAAATAGAATTTCTGTCTTTTTGCTCCAAAATAAGGAAAATTTGTGACTTATTACCCTGAAATAAGTTAAATTTCTGCAATTTTGCCCCAAAATAAGTAAAATTTCTGCAATTTTGCCCCAAAATAAGTGAAATTTCTACAATTTTGCCCCAAAATAAGTGAAATATCTGGAATTTTGCCCCAAAATAAGTGGAATTTCTGAGTTTTGCCCCAAAATAAGGAGAATTTCTGTCTTTTTGCCTCAACATATAGGGAATTTCTGCCTTTTTGCCCCACAATTAGGGGAATTTCTGCAATTTTGCTCCAAAATACAGGGAATTTCTGCCTTTTTGCCCGAAAATAAGAATGCATACCTTTTTGCCATAAAAAAGGAAAATTTCTTCATTTTTGCTCCAAAATAAAGGGAATTTTTGCTTTTTTGCCTCTAAATAAGTGGAATTTCTGTCTTTTTCCCCCAAAACAAAGGTAATTTCTGTCTTTTTTGCCCAAAAATAAGGAAATTTTCTGACTTATTACCCTGAAGTAAGTGAAATTTATGCAATTTTGCCCCAAAATAAGGGGAATTTCTGCTTTTTTGTCTCTAATTAAGTGGAATTTATGTATTTTTCCACAAAACAAAGGGAATTTCTGTCTTTTTTGCACAAAATAAAAAAAATTTCTGACTTATTACCATGAAATAAGGGAAATTTCTGGAATTTTGCCCCAAATAAAGGAAATTTCTGCCTTTTTGCCCGAAAATAAGAAGAATGCATAACTATTTGCCATAAAAAAGAAAAATTTCTTCATTTTTGCTCCAAAATAAAGAAAATTTTTGCTTTTATGCCTCTAAATATGTGGAATTTCTGTCTTTGTCCCCCAAAACAAAGGGAATTTCTGTATTTTTGCCCCAAAATAAGGAAAGTTTCTGACTTATTACCCTGAAATAAGTGAAATTTCTGCAATTTTTCCCCAAAATGAGGGAAATTTCTCCCTTTTTGCCCCCAAATAACGGGAATTTCAGAGTTTTTACCTCAAAATAAGGGGAATTTCTGAATTTTTGCCCCAAAATATGGGAAATTTCTGCCTTTTTGCCCCAAAATAAGAAAAATTTCTGCAATTTTGTACCAAAATAAAAGAAATTTCTGCATTTTTGCTTCCAAATAGAAAAATTTCTATTTTTTTTTTCTGAAAATAAGTCAAATTTCTGAAATTTTGGCCCAAAATAAGTGAAATTTCTAGAATTTTGCCCCAAAATAAGTGAAATTTCTGGAATTTTGCCCCAAAATAAGTGGAATTTCTGAGTTTTACCCTAAAATAAGGAGAATTTCTGTCTCTTTTCCCCAACATATAGGGAATATCTGCCTTTTGCCCCACAATTAGGGGAATTTCTGCAATTTTGCTCCAAAATACGGGGAATTTCTGCCTTTTTGCCCGAAAATAAGAATGCATACCTTTTTGCCATAAAAAAGGAAAATTTCTTCATTTTTGCTCCAAAATAAAAGGAATTTCTGCTTTTTGACTCTAAATAAGTGGAATTTCTGTCTTTTTCCCCCGCAAAAAAAAGGGGATTTCTGTCTTTTTTGTTCCAAAATAAGGAAAATTTCTGACTTATTAACCTGAAGTAAGTGAAATTTCTCCAATTTTGCCCCAAAAAAGGGAAATTTCTGCCTTTTTGCCCCCAAATAAGGGGAATTTCAGCCTTTTTACCTCAAAATAAGGGGAATTTCTGCATTTTTGCCACAAAATATTAGGAATTTCTGCCTTTTTGCCCCAAAATAAGGAAAATTTCTGCCTTTTTTTCCTGAAATAAGTGAAATTTCTGAAATTTTGCCCCAAAATAAGTGAAATTTCTGCAATTTTGCCCCAAAATAAGGGAAATTTCTGCAATTTTGTACCAAAATAAAAGAAATTTCTGCCTTTTTGCTTCCAAATAAGAAAATTTCTGCTTTTTTTCTGAAATAAGTTAAATTTCTGAAATTTTTCCCCAAAATAAGTGAAATTTCTACAATTTTGCCCCAAAATAAGTGAAATTTCTGGAATTTTGCCTCAAGATAATTGGAATTTCATAGTTTTGACCCAAAATAAGGAGAATTTCTGTCTTTTTGCCTCAACATATAGGGAATTTCTGAATTTTTAGACCACAATTAAGGCAATTTCTGCAATTTTGCTCCATTATACGGGGAATTTCTGCCTTTTTGCCCGAAAATAAGAAGAATGCATACCTTTTTGCCATAAAAAAGGAAAATTTCTTCATTTTTGCTCCAAAATAAGGGGAATTTCTGCTTTTATGCCTCTAAATATGTGGAATTTCTGTCTTTGTCCCCCAATACAAATAGAATTTCTGTCTTTTTGCTCCAAAATAAGGAAAATTTGTGACTTATTACCCTGAAATAAGTTAAATTTCTGCAATTTTGCCCCAAAATAAGTAAAATTTCTGCAATTTTGCCCCAAAATAAGTGAAATTTCTACAATTTTGCCCCAAAATAAGTGAAATTTCTGGAATTTTGCCCCAAAATAAGTGGAATTTCTGAGTTTTGCCCCAAAATAAGGAGAATTTCTGTCTTTTTGCCTCAACATATAGGGAATTTCTGCCTTTTTGCCCCACAATTAGGGGAATTTCTGCAATTTTGCTCCAAAATACAGGGAATTTCTGCCTTTTTGCCCGAAAATAAGAATGCATACCTTTTTGCCATAAAAAAGGAAAATTTCTTCATTTTTGCTCCAAAATAAATGGAATTTTTGCTTTTTTGCCTCTAAATAAGTGGAATTTCTGTCTTTTTCCCCCAAAACAAAGGTAATTTCTGTCTTTTTTGCCCAAAAATAAGGAAATTTTCTGACTTATTACCCTGAAGTAAGTGAAATTTATGCAATTTTGCCCCAAAATAAGGGGAATTTCTGCTTTTTTGTCTCTAATTAAGTGGAATTTATGTATTTTTCCCCAAAACAAAGTTAATTTCTGTCTTTTTTGCGCAAAATAAAAAAAATTTTTGACTTATTACCATGAAATAAGGGAAATTTCTGGAATTTTGCCCCAAATAAAGGAAATTTCTGCCTTTTTGCCCGAAAATAAGAAGAATGCATAACTATTTGCCATAAAAAAGAAAAATTTCTTCATTTTTGCTCCAAAATAAAGAAAATTTTTGCTTTTATGCCTCTAAATATGTGGAATTTCTGTCTTTGTCCCCCAAAACAAAGGGAATTTCTGTATTTTTGCCCCAAAATAAGGAAAGTTTCTGACTTATTACCCTGAAATAAGTGAAATTTCTGCAATTTTTCCCCAAAATAAGGGAAATTTCTCCCTTTTTGCCCCCAAATAACGGGAATTTCAGCCTTTTTACCTCAAAATAAGGGGAATTTCTGCATTTTTGCCCCAAAATATGGGAAATTTCTGCCTTTTTGCCCAAAATAAAAAAATTTTCTGCAATTTTGTACCAAAATAAAAGAAATTTTTGCCTTTTTGCCCCAGAAGAAGAAAATTTCTGCTTTTTTTAACTTAAATAAGTGAAATTTCTGCAATTTTGCCCCAAAATAAGTGAAATTTCTGCAATTTTGCCCCAAAATAATGGAAATTTCTGGAATTTTGCCTTAAAATAAGTGGAATTTCTGAGTTTTTCCCTAAAATAAGAAGAATTTCTGTCTTTATGCCATAAAATATAGGGAATTTCTGCCTTTTTGCCCCACAATTAGGGGAATTTCTGCAATTTTGCTCCAAAATACGGGGAATTTCTGCTTTTTAGCCTAAAAATAAGGGGAATGTATACCTTTTGCTACAAAAAAGGGAAATTTCTTCATTTTTGCTAAAAAATAAAAGGAATTTCTGCTTTTTTGCCTCTAAAAAAGTGGAATTACTCTGTTTTCCCCACAAAACAAAGGGAATTTCTGTGTTTTTTGCCCAAAATAAGGAAAATTTCTGACTTATTACCCTGAAATAAGAGAAATTTCTGCAATTTTGCCCCAAAATAAGGGAAATTTCTGCCTTTTTGCCCCCAAATAAAGGGAATTTCAGCCTTTTTCCTCAAAATAAGAAGAATTTCTGCATTTTTGCCCCACAATATGGGAAATTTCTGCATTTTTGCTCCAAAGTAAAAAAAATTTCTGCAATTTTGTACCAAAATAAAAGAAATTTCTGCCTTTTTGCCCCAAAATAAGAAAATTTCTGCTTTTTTTTTCTGAAATAAGTGAAATTTCTGCAATTTTGCCCCAAAATAAGGGAAATTTCTGGAATTTTGCCCTAAAATAAGTAAACTTCTGAGTTTTGCCCGAAAATAAGGAGAATTTCTGTCTTTTTGCACCAACATATAGGGAATTTCTGCCTTTTTGTTCCACAATTAGGGGAATTTCTGCAATTTTCTTCCAAAATACGGGGAATTTCTGCCTTTTTGCCCAAAAATAAGAAGAATGCATACCTTTTTGCCATAAAAAAGGGAAATTTCTTCATTTTTTCCCCAAATAAGAGGAATTTCTGCATTTTAGAATCTAAATAAGTAGAATTTCTGTCTTTTTCCCCCAAAACAAAGGAAATTTCTGTCCTTTTAGCCCCAAAATAAAGAAAATTTCTGACTTATTACCCTGAAGTAAGTGAAATTTCTGCAATTTTGCCCCAAAATAAGGGAAATTACTGCTTTTTGCCCCAAATTCAGTGGAATTTCAGCCTTTTTACCTCAAAATAAGGGGAATTTCTAGATTTTTGCCACAAAATATTAGGAATTTCTGCCTTTTTGCCCCAAAATAAAAAAAATTTCTGCCTTTTTTTCCTGAAATAAGTGAAATTTCTGCAATTTTGCCCCAAAATAAGTGAAATTTCTGCAATTTTGCCATAAAATAAGGTAAATTTCTGGAATTTTGCCCCAAATAAGTGGAATTTCTGAGTTTTGCCCCAAAATAAGGAGAATTTCTGTCTTTTTACCCCAACATATAGGGAATTTCTACTTTTGCCCAACAATTAGGGGAATTTCTGCAATTTTGCTCCAAAATACGGGGCATTTCTGCCTTTTTGCCCGAAAATAAGAAGAATGCATAACTTTTTGCCATAAAAAAGGGAAATTTCTTCATTTTTGCTCCAAAATAATGAAAATTTCTGCTTTTTTGCCTCTAAATAAGTGGAATTTCTGTGTTTTTCCCCCAAACCAAAGGGAATTTCTGTATTTTTTGCCCCAAGATAAAGAAAATTTCTGACTTATTACCCTGAAATAAGTGAAATTGCTGTAATTTTGCCTCAAAATAAGAAAAATTTCTCTCTCTTTGCCCCCAAATAATGGGAATTTCATCATTTTTACGTCAAAATAAGGGAAATTTCTGCATTTTTGCCCCAAAATATGGGAAATTTCTGCGTTTTTGCCCCAAAATAAAAAAATTTCTTCAATTTTGTACCAAAAAAAGAAATTTCTGACTTTTTGCCCCAAAATAAAAAATTTCTGCTTTTTTTCTGAAATAAGTGAAATTTCTGCAATTTTGCCCAAAATAAGTGAAATTTCTGCAATTTTGCCCCAAAATAAGGGAAATTTCTGGAATTTTGCCCCAAAATAAGTGGTATTTCTGAGTTTTGCCCCAAAATAAGGAGAATTTCTGCCTTTTTGCCCCAACATATAGGGAATTTCTGCCTTGTTGCCCCACAATTAGGGGAATTTCTTCAATTTTGCTCCAAAATACGGGGAATTTCTGCCTTTTTGCCCGAAAATAAGTAGAATTCATACCTTTTTGCCATAAAAAAGGGAAATTTCTTCATTTTTGCTTCAAAATGAGGGGAATTTCTGCTTTTTGACCTCTAAATAAGTGGAATTTCTGTCTTTTTCCCCCAAAACAAAAGGAATTTCTGTCTCTTTGCCCCAAAATAAGGAAAATTTCTGACTTTTTTCCCTGAAATAAGTGAAATTTCTGCAATTTTGCCCCAAAATAAGTGAAATTTCTGCTTTTTTGCCTCCAAATAAGGGAATTTCAGACTTTTTACCCCAAAATAAAAGGAATTTCTGCATTTTTGCACCAAAATATGGGAAATTTCTGCCTTTTTGCCCCAAAATAAGAAAAATTTCTGCAATTTTGTACCAAAATAAAAGAAATTTCTGCCTTTTTGCCCCAAAATAAGAAAATTTCTGCTTTTTTTTCTGAAATAACTGAAATTTCTGCAATTTTACCCCAAAATAAGTGAAATTTCTGAGTTTTGCCACAAAATAAGGAGAATTTCTGTTTTTTTGGCCCAACATATAATAAATTTCTGCCTTTTTGCCCCACAATAAGGGGAATTTCTGCAATTTTGCTCCAAAATACGAGGAATTTCTGCCTTTTTGTCTGAAAATAAGAAGAATGCTTACCTTTTTGCCATAAAAAAAGAAAATTTTTTCATTTTTGCTCCAAAATAAGAAGAATTTCTGTTTTCTTACTCTAAATAATTCGAATTTCTGTTTTTTCCCCCAAAACAAAGGGAATTTCTTTCTTTTTTGCCCCAAAATAAAGAAAATTTCTGATTTATTACCCTGAAATAATGAAATTTCTGCAATTTTGCCTCAAAATAAGAGAAATTTCTGCCTTTTTGCCCCCAAATAAGGGGAATTTCAGCCTTTTTACCTCAAAATACGGAAAATTTCTGAATTTTTGCTTCAAAATATGGGAAA
Organism: Micromys minutus; assembly: GCF_963924665.1. Classification (NCBI taxonomy): domain Eukaryota; kingdom Metazoa; phylum Chordata; class Mammalia; order Rodentia; family Muridae; genus Micromys; species Micromys minutus. The sequence continues at coordinate 644,843 of NW_027667221.1, forward strand.
TTTAGCCTTTTTGCCCCAAAATAAGAAAATTTTTGCTTTTTTTCCTTGAAATAAGTGAAATTTCTGAAATTTTGCCCCAAAATAAGTGAAATTTCTGCAATTTGGCCCCAAAATATGGAAATTTCTGAAATTTTTCCCCAAAATAAGTGGAATTTCATAGTTTTGCTACAAAATAAGAAGAATGTCTGTCTTTTTGCCCAAACATATAGGGAATTTGTGCCTTTTTGCCACACAATTAGGGGAATTTCTGCAATGTTGCTCAAAATACGGGGAATTTCTGCCTTTTTGCCTGAAAATAAGAAAAATGCATACCTTTTTGCCATAAAAAGGTAAAATTTCTTCATTTTTGCTCCAAAATAAGGGGAATTTCTGCCTTTTTGACTCTAAATAAGTGGAATTTCTGTCTTTTTCCCCCAAAACAAAGGAAATTTCTGTCTTTTTTGTTCCAAAATAAGGAAAATTTCTTACTTATTACCCTGAAATAAGTGAAATTTCTGCAATTTTGCCCCAAAATAAGGGAAATTACTGCCTTTTTACCCACAAATAAGGGGAATTTCAGCCTTTTTACCTCAAAATAAGGGGAATTTCTGCATTTTTGCCACAAAATATTAGGAATTTCTGTTTTTTGCCCCAAAATAAGGAAAATTTCTGCCTTTTTTCACTGACATAAGTGAAATTCTGCAATTTTGCCCCAAAATAAGTGAAATTTCTGCAATTTTGCCCGAAAATAAGGTAAATTTCTGGAATTTTGCCCCAAATAAATGGAATTTCTGAGTTTTGCCCCAAAATAAGGAGAATTTCTGTCTTTTTGCTCCAACATATAGGGAATTTCTACCTTTTTGCCTGACAATTGGGGAATTTCTGCAATTTTGCTCCAAAATACGGGGAATTTCTGCCTTTTTGCCCGAAAATAAGAAGAATGCATACCTTTTTGCCATATAAAAGGGAAATTTCTTCATTTTTGCTCCAAAATAAGGAAAATTTCTGCTTTTTTGCCTCTAAATAAGTGTAATTTCTGTTTTTTTCCCCCAAAACAGAGGGAATTTCTGTCTTTTTTGCCCCAAAATAAGGAAAATTTCTGCCTTTTTCCCTGAAATAAGTGAAATTTCTGCAATTTTGGCCCAAAATAAGTGAAATTTCTGCCTTTTTGCCCCCAAATAAGGGGAATTTTAGCCTTTTTTCCTCAAAATAAGGGGAATTTCTGCATTTTTGCCCCAAAATATGGGAAATTTCTGCCTTTTTGCCCCAAACTAAGAAAAATTTCTGCAATTTTGTACCAAAATAAAAGAAATTTTTGCCCTTTTGCTTCCAAATAAAAAAATTTCTACTTTTTTTCTGAAAAAAGTGAAATTTCTGAAATTTTGCCCCAAAATAAGTGAAATTTCTACAATTTTGCCCCAAAATAAGTAAAATTTCTGGAATTTTGCCCCAAAATAAGTGTAATTTCTGAGTTTTGCCCAAAAATAAGGAGAAATTCTGTATTTTTGCCTCAACATATTGGGAATTTCTGCATTTTTGCCTCACAATTTGGGAAATTTCTGCAATTTTGCTCTAAAATAAGGAAAATTTCTGCCTTTTTGCCCAAAAATAAGAAGAATGCATACCTTTATGCCCTTAAAAAGTGAAATTTCTTAATTTTTGCTCCAAAATAAGGGGAATTTCTGCTTTTTTGCCTCTAAAAAAGTGGAATTTCTGTCTTTTTCCCCCCAAAACAAAGGTTATTTCTGTTTTCTGGCTCCAAAATAAGTTAAATTTCTGACTTATTACCCTGAAATAAGTGAAATTTCTGCAATTTTGCCCCAAAATAAGAGAAATTTCTGCCTTTTTGCCCCCAAATAAAGGGAATTTCAGCCTTTTACCTCAACATAAGAGAAATTTCTGCATTTTTAACCCAAAATATGGGAAATTTCTGCCTTTTTGCCCCAAAATAAAAAAAATTCTGCATTTTGTAACAAAATAAAAGAAATTTCTGCCTTTTGGCCCCAAAATAAGAAAATTTCTGCTTTTTTTTCTGAAATAAGTGAAATTTCTGCAATTTTGCCCCAAAATAATTTAAATTTCTGAGTTTTGCCCTAAAATAAGGAGAATTTCTGTCTTTTTGCCCCAACATATAGGGAATTACTGCATTTTTGCGCCACAATTAGGGGAATTTTCGCAATTTTGCTCTAAAATACGGGGAATTTCTGCCTTTTTTGTCCGAAAATAATAATAATGCATACCTTTTTGCCATAAAAAAGGGAATTTTCTTCATTTTTGCTCCAAAATAAGGAAAATTTCTGCTTTTATGCCTCTAAATAAGTGTAATTTATGTCTTTTTCCCCCAAAACAAAGGGAATTTCTGTCTTTTTTGCCCCAAAATAAAGAAAATTTCTGACTTATTACCCTGAAATAAGTGAAATTTCTGCAATTTTGCCCCAAAATAAGGAAAATTTCGGCCTTTTTACCCCCAAATAAGGGGAATTTCACCGATTCTACCTCAAAATAAAGGGAATTTCTGCATTTTGGCCACAAAATATTAGGAATTTTTGATTTTTTGCCCCAAAATAAAGAAAATTTCTGCCTTTTTTCCCTGAAATAAGTGAAATTTCTGCAATTTTGGCCCAAAATAAGTGAAATTTCTGCCTTTTTGCCCCCAAATAAGGGGAATTTTAGCCTTTTTACCTCAAAATAAGGGGAATTTCTGCATTTTTGCCCCAAAATATGGGAAATTTCTGCCTTTTTGCCCCAAACTAAGAAAAATTTCTGCAATTTTGTACCAAAATAAAAGAAATTTCTGCCCTTTTGCTTCCAAATAAAAAAATTTCTACTTTCTTTCTGAAAAAAGTGAAATTTCTGAAATTTTGCCCCAAAATAAGTGAAATTTCTACAATTTTGCCCCAAAATAAGTGAAATTTCTGGAATTTTGCCCCAAAATAAGTGGAATTTCGGAGTTTTGCACAAAAATAAGGAGAATTTCTGTATTTTTGCCTCAACATATTGGGAATTTCTGCCTTTTTGCCCCACAATTAGGGGAATTTCTGCAATTTTGCTCCAAAATACGGGGAATTTCTGCTTTTTAGCCTAAAAATAAGGGGAATGTATACCTTTTGCTACAAAAAAGGGAAATTTCTTCATTTTTGCTAAAAAATAAAAGGAATTTCTGCTTTTTTGCCTCTAAAAAAGTGGAATTACTCTGTTTTCCCCACAAAACAAAGGGAATTTCTGTGTTTTTTGCCCAAAATAAGGAAAATTTCTGACTTATTACCCTGAAATAAGAGAAATTTCTGCAATTTTGCCCCAAAATAAGGGAAATTTCTGCCTTTTTGCCCCCAAATAAAGGGAATTTCAGCCTTTTTCCTCAAAATAAGAAGAATTTCTGCATTTTTGCCCCACAATATGGGAAATTGCTGCATTTTTGCTCCAAAGTAAAAAAAATTTCTGCAATTTTGTACCAAAATAAAAGAAATTTCTGCCTTTTGCCCCAAAATAAGAAAATTTCTGCTTTTTTTTTCTGAAATAAGTGAAATTTCTGCAATTTTGCCCCAAAATAAGGGAAATTTCTGGAATTTTGCCCTAAAATAAGTAAACTTCTGAGTTTTGCCCGAAAATAAGGAGAATTTCTGTCTTTTTGCACCAACATATAGGGAATTTCTGCCTTTTTGTTCCACAATTAGGGGAATTTCTGCAATTTTCTTCCAAAATACGGGGAATTTCTGCCTTTTTGCCCAAAAATAAGAAGAATGCATACCTTTTTGCCATAAAAAAGGGAAATTTCTTCATTTTTTCCCCAAATAAGAGGAATTTCTGCATTTTTGACTCTAAATAAGTAGAATTTCTGTCTTTTTCCCCCAAAACAAATAAAATTTCTGTCCTTTTAGCCCCAAAATAAAGAAAATTTCTGACTTATTACCCTGAAGTAAGTGAAATTTCTGCAATTTTGCCCCAAAATAAGGGAAATTACTGCTTTTTGCCCCAAAATAAGTGGAATTTCAGCCTTTTTACCTCAAAATAAGGGGAATTTCTAGATTTTTGCCACAAAATATTAGGAATTTCTGCCTTTTTGCCCCAAAATAAAAAAAATTTCTGCCTTTTTTTCCTGAAATAAGTGAAATTTCTGCAATTTTGCCCCAAAATAAGTGAAATTTCTGCAATTTTGCCATAAAATAAGGTAAATTTCTGGAATTTTGCCCCAAATAAGTGGAATTTCTGAGTTTTGCCCCAAAATAAGGAGAATTTCTGTCTTTTTACCCCAACATATAGGGAATTTCTACTTTTGCCCAACAATTAGGGGAATTTCTGCAATTTTGCTCCAAAATACGGGGCATTTCTGCCTTTTTGCCCGAAAATAAGAAGAATGCATAACTTTTTGCCATAAAAAAGGGAAATTTCTTCATTTTTGCTCCAAAATAATGAAAATTTCTGCTTTTTTGCCTCTAAATAAGTGGAATTTCTGTGTTTTTCCCCCAAACCAAAGGGAATTTCTGTATTTTTTGCCCCAAGATAAAGAAAATTTCTGACTTATTACCCTGAAATAAGTGAAATTGCTGTAATTTTGCCTCAAAATAAGAAAAATTTCTCTCTCTTTGCCCCCAAATAATGGGAATTTCATCATTTTTACGTCAAAATAAGGGAAATTTCTGCATTTTTGCCCCAAAATATGGGAAATTTCTGCGTTTTTGCCCCAAAATAAAAAAATTTCTTCAATTTTGTACCAAAAAAAGAAATTTCTGACTTTTTGCCCCAAAATAAAAAATTTCTGCTTTTTTTCTGAAATAAGTGAAATTTCTGCAATTTTGCCCAAAATAAGTGAAATTTCTGCAATTTTGCCCCAAAATAAGGGAAATTTCTGGAATTTTGCCCCAAAATAAGTGGTATTTCTGAGTTTTGCCCCAAAATAAGGAGAATTTCTGCCTTTTTGCCCCAACATATAGGGAATTTCTGCCTTGTTGCCCCACAATTAGGGGAATTTCTTCAATTTTGCTCCAAAATACGGGGAATTTCTGCCTTTTTGCCCGAAAATAAGTAGAATTCATACCTTTTTGCCATAAAAAAGGGAAATTTCTTCATTTTTGCTTCAAAATGAGGGGAATTTCTGCTTTTTGACCTCTAAATAAGTGGAATTTCTGTCTTTTTTCCCCAAAACAAAAGGAATTTCTGTCTCTTTGCCCCAAAATAAGGAAAATTTCTGACTTTTTTCCCTGAAATAAGTGAAATTTCTGCAATTTTGCCCCAAAATAAGTGAAATTTCTGCTTTTTTGCCTCCAAATAAGGGAATTTCAGACTTTTTACCCCAAAATAAAAGGAATTTCTGCATTTTTGCACCAAAATATGGGAAATTTCTGCCTTTTTGCCCCAAAATAAGAAAAATTTCTGCAATTTTGTACCAAAATAAAAGAAATTTCTGCCTTTTTGCCCCAAAATAAGAAAATTTCTGCTTTTTTTTCTGAAATAACTGAAATTTCTGCAATTTTACCCCAAAATAAGTGAAATTTCTGAGTTTTGCCACAAAATAAGGAGAATTTCTGTTTTTTTGGCCCAACATATAATAAATTTCTGCCTTTTTGCCCCACAATAAGGGGAATTTCTGCAATTTTGCTCCAAAATACGAGGAATTTCTGCCTTTTTGTCTGAAAATAAGAAGAATGCTTACCTTTTTGCCATAAAAAAAGAAAATTTTTTCATTTTTGCTCCAAAATAAGAAGAATTTCTGTTTTCTTACTCTAAATAATTCGAATTTCTGTTTTTTCCCCCAAAACAAAGGGAATTTCTTTCTTTTTTGCCCCAAAATAAAGAAAATTTCTGATTTATTACCCTGAAATAATGAAATTTCTGCAATTTTGCCTCAAAATAAGAGAAATTTCTGCCTTTTTGCCCCCAAATAAGGGGAATTTCAGCCTTTTTACCTCAAAATACGGAAAATTTCTGAATTTTTGCTTTAAAATATGGGAAATTTAGCCTTTTTGCCCCAAAATAAGAAAATTTTTGCTTTTTTTCCTTGAAATAAGTGAAATTTCTGAAATTTTGCCCCAAAATAAGTGAAATTTCTGCAATTTGGCCCCAAAATATGGAAATTTCTGAAATTTTTCCCCAAAATAAGTGGAATTTCATAGTTTTGCTACAAAATAAGAAGAATGTCTGTCTTTTTGCCCAAACATATAGGGAATTTGTGCCTTTTTGCCACACAATTAGGGGAATTTCTGCAATGTTGCTCAAAATACGGGGAATTTCTGCCTTTTTGCCTGAAAATAAGAAAAATGCATACCTTTTTGCCATAAAAAGGTAAAATTTCTTCATTTTTGCTCCAAAATAAGGGGAATTTCTGCCTTTTTGACTCTAAATAAGTGGAATTTCTGTCTTTTTCCCCCAAAACAAAGGAAATTTCTGTCTTTTTTGTTCCAAAATAAGGAAAATTTCTTACTTATTACCCTGAAATAAGTGAAATTTCTGCAATTTTGCCCCAAAATAAGGGAAATTACTGCCTTTTTACCCACAAATAAGGGGAATTTCAGCCTTTTTACCTCAAAATAAGGGGAATTTCTGCATTTTTGCCACAAAATATTAGGAATTTCTGTTTTTTGCCCCAAAATAAGGAAAATTTCTGCCTTTTTTCACTGACATAAGTGAAATTCTGCAATTTTGCCCCAAAATAAGTGAAATTTCTGCAATTTTGCCCGAAAATAAGGTAAATTTCTGGAATTTTGCCCCAAATAAATGGAATTTCTGAGTTTTGCCCCAAAATAAGGAGAATTTCTGTCTTTTTGCTCCAACATATAGGGAATTTCTACCTTTTTGCCTGACAATTGGGGAATTTCTGCAATTTTGCTCCAAAATACGGGGAATTTCTGCCTTTTTGCCCGAAAATAAGAAGAATGCATACCTTTTTGCCATATAAAAGGGAAATTTCTTCATTTTTGCTCCAAAATAAGGAAAATTTCTGCTTTTTTGCCTCTAAATAAGTGTAATTTCTGTTTTTTTCCCCCAAAACAGAGGGAATTTCTGTCTTTTTTGCCCCAAAATAAGGAAAATTTCTGCCTTTTTCCCTGAAATAAGTGAAATTTCTGCAATTTTGGCCCAAAATAAGTGAAATTTCTGCCTTTTTGCCCCCAAATAAGGGGAATTTTAGCCTTTTTTCCTCAAAATAAGGGGAATTTCTGCATTTTTGCCCCAAAATATGGGAAATTTCTGCCTTTTTGCCCCAAACTAAGAAAAATTTCTGCAATTTTGTACCAAAATAAAAGAAATTTTTGCCCTTTTGCTTCCAAATAAAAAAATTTCTACTTTTTTTCTGAAAAAAGTGAAATTTCTGAAATTTTGCCCCAAAATAAGTGAAATTTCTACAATTTTGCCCCAAAATAAGTGAAATTTCTGGAATTTTGCCCCAAAATAAGTGTAATTTCTGAGTTTTGCCCAAAAATAAGGAGAAATTCTGTATTTTTGCCTCAACATATTGGGAATTTCTGCATTTTTGCCTCACAATTTGGGAAATTTCTGCAATTTTGCTCTAAAATAAGGAAAATTTCTGCCTTTTTGCCCAAAAATAAGAAGAATGCATACCTTTATGCCCTTAAAAAGTGAAATTTCTTAATTTTTGCTCCAAAATAAGGGGAATTTCTGCTTTTTTGCCTCTAAAAAAGTGGAATTTCTGTCTTTTTCCCCCCAAAACAAAGGTTATTTCTGTTTTCTGGCTCCAAAATAAGTTAAATTTCTGACTTATTACCCTGAAATAAGTGAAATTTCTGCAATTTTGCCCCAAAATAAGAGAAATTTCTGCCTTTTTGCCCCCAAATAAAGGGAATTTCAGCCTTTTACCTCAACATAAGAGAAATTTCTGCATTTTTAACCCAAAATATGGGAAATTTCTGCCTTTTTGCCCCAAAATAAAAAAAATTCTGCATTTTGTAACAAAATAAAAGAAATTTCTGCCTTTTGGCCCCAAAATAAGAAAATTTCTGCTTTTTTTTCTGAAATAAGTGAAATTTCTGCAATTTTGCCCCAAAATAATTTAAATTTCTGAGTTTTGCCCTAAAATAAGGAGAATTTCTGTCTTTTTGCCCCAACATATAGGGAATTACTGCATTTTTGCGCCACAATTAGGGGAATTTTCGCAATTTTGCTCTAAAATACGGGGAATTTCTGCCTTTTTTGTCCGAAAATAATAATAATGCATACCTTTTTGCCATAAAAAAGGGAATTTTCTTCATTTTTGCTCCAAAATAGGAAAATTTCTGCTTTTATGCCTCTAAATAAGTGTAATTTATGTCTTTTTCCCCCAAAACAAAGGGAATTTCTGTCTTTTTTGCCCCAAAATAAAGAAAATTTCTGACTTATTACCCTGAAATAAGTGAAATTTCTGCAATTTTGCCCCAAAATAAGGAAAATTTCGGCCTTTTTACCCCAAAATAAGGGGAATTTCACCGATTCTACCTCAAAATAAAGGGAATTTCTGCATTTTGGCCACAAAATATTAGGAATTTTTGATTTTTTTGCCCCAAAATAAAGAAAATTTCTGCCTTTTTTCCCTGAAATAAGTGAAATTTCTGCAATTTTGGCCCAAAATAAGTGAAATTTCTGCCTTTTTGCCCCCAAATAAGGGGAATTTTAGCCTTTTTACCTCAAAATAAGGGGAATTTCTGCATTTTTGCCCCAAAATATGGGAAATTTCTGCCTTTTTGCCCCAAACTAAGAAAAATTTCTGCAATTTTGTACCAAAATAAAAGAAATTTCTGCCCTTTTGCTTCCAAATAAAAAAATTTCTACTTTCTTTCTGAAAAAAGTGAAATTTCTGAAATTTTGCCCCAAAATAAGTGAAATTTCTACAATTTTGCCCCAAAATAAGTGAAATTTCTGGAATTTTGCCCCAAAATAAGTGGAATTTCGGAGTTTTGCACAAAAATAAGGAGAATTTCTGTATTTTTGCCTCAACATATTGGGAATTTCTGCATTTTTGCCCCACAATTTGGGAAATTTCTGCAATTTTGCTCTAAAATAAGGGGAATTTCTGCCTTTTTGCCCAAAAATAAGAAGAATGCATACCTTTATGCCCTTAAATGGTGAAATTTCTTAATTTTTGCTCCAAAATAAGGGGAATTTCTGCTTTTTTGCCTCTAAAAAAGTGGAATTTCTGTCTTTTTCCCCCCAAAACAAAGGTTATTTCTGTTTTCTGGCTCCAAAATAAGTTAAATTTCTGACTTATTACCCTGAAATAAGTGAAATTTCTGCAATTTTGCCCCAAAATAAGAGAAATTTCTGCCTTTTTGCCCCCAAATAAAGGGAATTTCAGCCTTTTACCTCAAAATAAGAGAAATTTCTGCATTTTTACCCCAAAATATGGGAAATTTCTGCCTTTTTGACCCAAAATAAAAAAAATTCTGCATTTTGTAACAAAATAAAAGAAATTTCTGCCTTTTGGCACCAAAATAAGAAAATTTCTGCTTTTTTTTTTATATAAGTGAAATTTCTGCAATTTTGCCCCAAAATAATTTAAATTTCTGAGTTTTGCCCTAAAATAAGGAGAATTTCTGTCTTTTTGCCCCAACATATAGGGAATTACTGCATTTTTGCGTCACAATTAGGGGAATTTTCGCAATTTTGCTCTAAAATACGGGGAATTTCTGCCTTTTTTGTCCGAAAATAATAATATTGCATACCTTTTTGCCATAAAAAAGGGAATTTTCTTCATTTTTCTCCAAAATGAGGGGAATTTTTGCTTTTATGCCTCTAAATAAGTGGAATTTCTGTCTTTTTCCCCCAAAACAAAGGGAATTTCTGTCTTTTTTGCCCCAAAATAAGGAAAATTTCTGACTTATTACCCTGAAATAAGAGAAATTTCTGCAATTTTGCCCCAAAATAAAGGAAATTTCTGCCTTTTTGCCCCCAAATAAGGGAAATTTCAGCCTTTTTACCTCAAAATAAGGGGAATTTCTGCTTTTTTGCCTCTAAATAAGTGGAATTTCTGTCTTTTTTCTCTAAAACAAAAGGAATTTCTGTTTTTTTGCCCCAAAATAAGGAAAATTTCTGACTTTTTTTCCTTAAATAAGTGAAATTTCTGCTTTTTTGCCCCCAAATAAGGGTATTTCAGACTTTTTACCCCAAAATAAGGGGAATTTTTGCATTTTTGCCCCAAAATATGGGAAATTTCTGCCTTTTTGCCCCAAAATAAGAAAAATTAATGCAATTTTGTACCAAAATAAAAGAAATTTCTGCCTTTTTGCCCCAAAATAAGAAAATTTATGCTTTTTTTTTCTGAAATAACTGAAATTTCTGCAATTTTGCCCCAAAATGAGTGAAATTTCTGAGTTTTGCCACAAAATAAGGAGAATTTCTTTCTCTTTGCCCCAACATATAAGGAATTTCTGCCTTTTTGCCCCACAATTAGAGGAATTTCTGCAATTTTGCTCCAAATTACGAGGAATTTCTGCCTTTTTGTCTGAAAATAAGAAGAATGCATACCTTTTTGCCATAAAAAAGGGAAATTTTTTCATTTTTGCTCCAAAATAAGAAGAATTTCTGCTTTTTTCCTCTAAATAATTCGAATTTCTGTTTTTTCCCCCAAAACAAATAGAATTTCTGTCTTTTTTGCCCCAAAATAAAGAAAATTTCTGATTTATTACCCTGAAATAAGTGAAATTTCTGCAATTTTGCCTCTAAATAAGAGAAATTTCTGCCTTTTTGCAACCAAATAAGAGGAATTTCAGCCTTTTTACCTCAAAATAAGGGGAATTTCTGCATTTTTGCTTCAAAATATGGGAAATTTCTGCCTTTTTGCCCCAAAATAAAAAATTTCTGCTTTTTTTCCCTGAAATAAGTGAAATTTCTGAAATTTTGCCCCAAAATAAGTGAAATTTCTGCAATTTGGCCCCAAAATATAGGAAATTTCTGGAATTTTGCCCCAAAATAAGTGGAATTTCTCAGTTTTGCCCCAAAATAAGAAGAATGTCTGTCTTTTTGCCCCAACATATAGGGAATTTCTGCCTTTTTGCCCCACAATTAGGGGAATTTCTGCAATGTTGCTCAAAATACAGGGAATTTCTGCCTTTTTGCCTGAAAATAAGAAGAATGCATACCTTTTTGCCATAAAAAAAATTTCTTCATTTTTGCTTCAACATAAGGGGAATTTCTGCATTTTTGACTCTAAATAAGTGGAAGTTCTGTCTTTTTCCCCCAAAACAAAGGGAATTTCTGTCTTTTTTCTTCCAAAATAAAAAAAAATTTCTTACTTATTACCCTGAAATAACTGAAATTTCTTCAATTTTGCCCCAAAATAAGGGAAATTACTGCCTTTTTGCCCCCAAATAAGGGTAATTTCAGCCTTTTTACCTCAAAATAAGGGGAATTTCTGCATTTTTGCCACAAAATATTAGGAATTTCTGATTTTTGCCCCAAAATAAGGAAAATTTCTGCCTTTTTCCCTGAAATAAGTGAAATTTCTGCAATTTTGCCCCAAAATAAGTGAAATTTCTGCAATTTTGTTCTAAAATAAGGTAAATTTCTGGAATTTTGCCCCAAATAAGTGGAATTTCTGAGTTTCGCCCCAAAATAAGGAGAATTTCTGTCTTTTTGCTCCAACATATAGGGAATTTCTACCTTTTTGCCCGACAATTAGAGGAATTTCTGCAATTTTGCTCCAAAATACGGGGAATTTCTGCCTTTTTGCCCGAAAATAAGAAGAATGCATACCTTTTTGCCATAAAAAAGGGAAATTTCTTCATTTTTGCTCCAAAATACGGAAAATTTCTGCTTTTTTGCCTCTAAATAAGTGTAATTTCTGTTTTTTTCCCCCAAAACAGAGGGAATTTCTGTCTTTTTTGCCCCAAAATAAAGAAAATTTCTGACTTATTACCCTGAAATAAGTGAAATTTCTGCAATTTTGCCCCAAAATAAGGAAAATTTCGGTCTTTTTACCCCCAAATAAGGGGAATTTCACCGATTCTACCTCAAAATAAAGGGAATTTCTGCATTTTTGCCACAAAATATTAGGAATTTCTGAATTTTTGCCCCAAAATAAAGAAAATTTCTGCCTTTTTTCCCTGAAATAAGTGAAATTTCTGCAATTTTGGCCCAAAATAAGTGAAATTTCTGCCCTTTTGCCCCCAAATAAGGGGAATTTTAGTCTTTTTACCTCAAAATAAGGGGAATTTCTGCATTTTTGCCCCAAAATATGGGAAATTTCTGCCTTTTTGCCCCAAACTAAGAAAAATTTCTGCAATTTTGTACCAAAATAAAAGAAATTTCTGCCCTTTTGCTTCCAAATAAAAAAATTTCTACTTTCTTTCTGAAAAAAGTGAAATTTCTGAAATTTTGCCCCAAAATAAGTGAAATTTCTACAATTTTGCCCCAAAATAAGTGAAATTTCTGGAATTTTGCCCCAAAATAAGTGGAATTTCGGAGTTTTGCACAAAAATAAGGAGAATTTCTGTATTTTTGCCTCAACATATTGGGAATTTCTGCATTTTTGCCCCACAATTTGGGAAATTTCTGCAATTTTGCTCTAAAATAAGGGGATTTTCTGCCTTTTTGCCCAAAAATAAGAAGAATGCATACCTTTATGCCCTTAAAAAATGAAATTTCTTAATTTTTGCTCCAAAATAAGGGGAATTTCTGCTTTTTTGCCTCTATAAAAGTGAATTTCTGTCTTTTTCCCCCCAAAACAAAGGTTGTTTCTGTTTTCTGGCTCCAAAATAAGTTAAATTTCTGACTTATTACCCTGAAATAAGTGAAATATCTGCAATTTTGCCCCAAAATAAGAGAAATTTCTGCCTTTTTGCCCCCAAATAAAGAGAATTTCAGCCTTTTACCTCAAAATAAGAAAAATTTCTGCATTTTTACCCCAAAATATGAGAAATTTCTGCCTTTTTGCCCCAAAATAAAAAAAATTCTGCATTTTGTAAGAAAATCAAAGAAATTTCTGCCTTTTGGCCCCAAAATAAGAAAATTTCTGCTTTTTTTTCTGAAATAAGTGAAATTTCTGCAATTTTGCCCCAAAATAATTTAAATTTCTGAGTTTTGCCCTAAAATAAGGAGAATTTCTGTCTTTTTGCCCCAACATATAGGGAATTACTGCATTTTTGCGCCACAATTAGGGGAATTTTCGCAATTTTGCTCTAAAATACGGGGAATTTCTGCCTTTTTTGTCCGAAAATAATAATAATCCCTACCTTTTTGCCATAAAAAAGGGAATTTTCTTCATTTTTCTCCAAAATGAGGGGAATTTTTGCTTTTATGCCTCTAAATAAGTGGAATATCTGTCTTTTTCCCTCAAAACAAAGGGAATTTCTGTCTTTTTTGCCCCAAAATAAGGAAAATTTCTGACTTATTACTCTGAAATAAGTGAAATTTCTGCAATTTTGCCCCAAAATAAGAGAAATTTCTGTTTTTTAACCCCAAATAAGGGGAATTTCAGCATTTTACCTCAAAATAAGGGGAATTTCTGCATTTTTCCCCAAAATATGGGAAATTTTTGCCTTTTTGCCAAAAATAAGAAAAAATTTCTGCAAATTTGTACCAAAATATGGGAAATTTCTGACTTTTTGCCCCAAAATAAGGAAAATTTCTGCCTTTTTTCTCTGAAATAAGTGAAATTTCTCCAATTTTGTCCCAAAATAAGTGCAATTTCTGCAATTTTGCCCCAAAATAAGGGAAATTTCTGGAATTTTGACCCAAAATATGTGGAATTTCTGAGTTTTGCCCCAAAATAAGCAGAATTTCTGTCTTTTTGCCCCAACATATAGGGAATTTCTGCCTTTTTGCCCCACAATTAGGTTAATTTCTGCAATTTTGTTCCAAAATACAGAGAATTTCTGCCTTTTTGCCCGAAAATAAGAAGAATGCATACCTTTTTGCCATAAAACAGGGAAATTTCTGTAATTTTGCTCCAAAATAAGGGGAATTTCTGCTTTTTGCCTCTAAATATGTGGAGTTTCTCTCTTTTTCCCCCAAAACAAAGAAAATTTCTGTCTTTTTGGCAACAAAATAAAGAAATTTTCTGACTTATTACCCTGAAATAAGTGAAATTTCTGCAATTTTGCCCCAAAATAAGGGAAATTTCTGCCCTTTTGCCCCCAAATAAGAGGAATTTCACCCTTTTACCTCAAAATAGGGAGAATTTCTGCATTTTTGCAACAAAATATTAGGAATTTCTGCCTTTTTGCCCCAAAATAAGGAAAATTTCTGCCTTTTTTCCCTGAAATAAGTGAAATTTCTGCAATTTTGCCCCAAAATAAGGGACATCTCTGGAATTTTGCCCCAAAATAAGTGGAATTTCTGACTTTTGCCCAAAAATAAGGAGAATTTATGTCTTTTTGCCCTAACATATAGGGAATTTCTGCCTTTTTGCGCCACAATTAGGGGAATTTCTAGAATTTTGCTCCAAAATACGGGGAATTTTTGCTTTTTAGGCCGAAAATAAAGGGAATGTATACCTTTTGCCACAAAAAAGGGAAATCTTCATTTTTGCTTCAAAATAAGGGGAATTTCTGCTTTTTTGCCTCTAAATAAGTGGAATTTCTGTCTTTTTCCCCAAAACAAAGGGAATTTCTGTATTTTTTGCCCCAAGATAAGGAAAATTTCTGACTTATAACCCTGAAATAAGTGAAATTGCTGTATTTTGCCTCAAAATAAGAAAAATTTCTCCCTTTTTGCCCCCAAATAAGGGGAATTTCAGCCTTTTTACGTCAAAAAAAAAAAGAAATTTCTGCATTTTTGCCCAAAATATGGGAACTTTCTGCGTTTTTGTTCCAAAATAAGAAAAATTTCTTCAATTTTGTACCAAAATAAAAGAAATTTCTGACTTTTTGCCCCAAAATAAAAAAATTTCTGCTTTTTTTCTGAAATAAGTGAAATTTCTGCAATTTTGCCCAAAATAAGTGAAATTTCTGCAATTTTGCCCCAAAATAAGGGAAATTTCTGGAATTTTGCCTCAAAATAAATGGTATTTCTGAGTTTTGCCACAAAATAAGGAGAATTTCTGTCCTTTTGCCCCAACATATAGGGAATTTCTGCCTTTTTGCCCCACAATTAGGGGAATTTCTGCAATTTTGCTCCAAAATACGAAGAATTTCTGCCTTTTTGTACGAAAATAAGAAGAATGCATACCTTTTTGCCATAAAAAAGGGAAATTTCTTCATTTTTGCTTCAAAATAAGGGGAATTTCTGCATTTGCCTCTAAATAAGTGGAATTTCTGTCTTTTTCCCCCAAAACAAAGGGAATTTCTGTCTTTTTTGCCCCAAAATAAGGAAAATTTCTGACTTATTACCCTGAAATAAGTGAAATTTCTGCAATTTTGCCCCAAAATAAAGGAAATTTCTGCCTTTTTGCCCCCAAATAAGGGGAATTTCAGCCTTTTTACCTCAAAATAAGGGGAATTTCTGCTTTTTTGCCTCTAAATAAGTGGAATTTCTGTCTTTTTTCTCTAAAACAAAAGGAATTTCTGTCTTTTTGCCCCAAAATAAGGAAAATTTCTGACTTTTTTTTCTTAAATAAGTGAAATTTCTGCTTTTTTGCCCCCAAATAATGGAATTTCAGACTTTTTACCCCAAAATAAGGGGAATTTTTGCATTTTTGCCCCGAAATATGGGAAATTTCTGCCTTTTTGCCCCAAAATAAGAAAAATTACTGCAATTTTGTACCAAAATAAAAGAAATTTCTGCCTTTTTGCCCCAAAATAAGAAAATTTATGCTTTTTTTTCTGAAATAACTGAAATTTCTGTAATTTTGCCCCAAAATAAGTGAAATTTCTGAGTTTTGCCACAAAATAAGGAGAATTTCTGTCTCTTTGCCCCAACATATAAGGAATTTCTGCCTTTTTGCCCCACAATTAGAGGAATTTCTGCAATTTTGCTCCAAAATACGAGGATTTTCTGCCTTTTTGTCTGAAAATAAGAAGAATGCATACCTTTTTGCCATAAAAAAGGGATATTTTTTCATTTTTGCTCCAAAATAAGAAGAATTTCTGCTTTTTTCCTCTAAATAATTCGAATTTCTGTTTTTTACCCCAAAACAAATAGAATTTTTGTCTTTTTTGCCCCAAAATAAAGAAAATTTCTGATTTATTACCCTGAAATAAGTGAAATTTCTACAATTTTGCCTCTAAATAAGAGAAATTTCTGCCTTTTTGCACCCAAATAAGGGGAATTTCAGCCTTTTTACCTCAAAATAAGGGGAATTTCTGCATTTTTGCTTCAAAATATGGGAAATTTCTGCCTTTTGCCCCAAAATAAAAAAATTTCTGCTTTTTTTCCCTGAAATAAGTGAAATTTCTGAAATTTTGCCCCAAAATAAGTGAAATTTCTGCAATTTGGCCCCAAAATATAGGAAAATTCTGGAATTTTGCCCCAAAATAAGTGGAATTTCTCAGTTTTTCCCCAAAATAAGAAGAATGTCTTTCTTTTTGCCCCAACATATAGGGAATTTCTGCCTTTTTGCCCCACAATTAGGGGAATTTCTGCAATGTTGCTCAAAATACAGGGAATTTCTGCCTTTTTGCCTGAAAATAAGAAGAATGCATACCTTTTTGCCATAAAAAAAATTTCTTCATTTTTGCTTCAAAATAAGGGGAATTTCTGCATTTTTGACTCTAAATAAGTGGAAGTTCTGTCTTTTTCCCCCAAAACAAAGGGAATTTCTGTCTTTTTCTTCCAAAATAAAAAAAAAATTCTTACTTATTACCCTGAAATAACTGAAATTTCTTCAATTTTGCCCCAAAATAAGGGAAATTACTGCCTTTTTGCCCCCAAATAAGGGTAATTTCAGCCTTTTTACCTCAAAATAAGGGGAATTTCTGCATTTTTGCCACAAAATATTAGGAATTTCTGATTTTTGCCCCAAAATAAGGAAAATTTCTGCCTTTTTTCCCTGAAATAAGTGAAATTTCTGCAATTTTGCCCCAAAATAAGTGAAATTTCTGCAATTTTGTTCTAAAAAAGGTAAATTTCTGGAATTTTGCCCCAAATAAGTGGAATTTCTGAGTTTCGCCCCAAAATAAGGAGAATTTCTGTCTTTTTGCTCCAACATATAGGGAATTTCTACCTTTTTTCCCGACAATTAGGGGAATTTCTGCAATTTTGCTCCAAAATACGGTGAATTTCTGCCTTTTAGCCCGAAAATAAGAAGAATGCATAACTTTTTGCCATATAAAAAAGAAATTTCTTCATTTTTGCTCCAAAATAAGGAAAATTTCTGCTTTTTTGCCTCTAAATAAGTGTAATTTCTGTTTTTTCCCCCAAAACAGAGGGAATTTCTGTCTTTTTTGCCCCAAAATAAGGAAAATTTCTGACTTATTACCCTGAAATAAGTGAAATTTCTGCAATTTTGCCCCAAAATAAGGAAAATTTTGGCCTTTTTACCCCCAAATAAGGGGAATTTCACCGATTCTACCTCAAAATAAACGGAATTTCTGCATTTTTGCCCCAAAATAAGGAAAATTTCTGCCTTTTTTCTCTGAAATAAGTGAAATTTCTGCAATTTTGGCCCAAAATAAGTGAAATTTCTGACTTTTTGCCCCCAAATAAGGGGAAATTTAGCCTTTTTACCTCAAAATAAGGGGAATTTCTGCATTTTTGCCCCAAAATATGGGAAATTTCTGCCTTTTTGCCCCAAACTAAGAAAAATTTCTGCAATTTTGTACCAAAAAAAGAAATTTCTGCCCTTTTGCTTCCAAATAAAAAAATTTCTACTTTTTTTCTGAAAAAAGTGAAATTTCTGAAATTTTGCCCCAAAATAAGTGAAATTTCTACAATTTTGCCCCAAAATAAGTGAAATTTCTGGAATTTTGCCCCAAAATAAGTGGAATTTCTGAGTTTTGCACAAAAATAAGGAGAATTTCTGTATTTTCGCCTCAACATATTGGGAATTTCTGCATTTTTGCCCCACAATTTGGGAAATTTCTGCAATTTTGCTCTAAAAAAAGGGGAATTTCTGCCTTTTTGCCCAAAAATAAGAAGAATGCATACCTTTATGCCCTTAAAAAGTGAAATTTCTTAATTTTTGCTCCAAAATAAGGGGAA
Source organism: Micromys minutus (assembly GCF_963924665.1). Lineage (NCBI taxonomy): Eukaryota > Metazoa > Chordata > Mammalia > Rodentia > Muridae > Micromys > Micromys minutus. The sequence continues at coordinate 662,822 of NW_027667221.1, forward strand.
TTTCTGCTTTTTTCCTTCTAAAAAAAGTGGAATTTCTGTCTTTTTCCCCCCAAAACAAAGGTTATTTCTGTTTTCTGGCTCCAAAATAAGTTAAATTTCTGACTTATTACCCTGAAATAAGTGAAATTTCTGCAATTTTGCCCCAAAATAAGAGAAATTTCTGCCTTTTTGCCCCCAAATAAAGGGAATTTCAGCCTTTTACCTCAAAATAAGAGAAATTTCTGCATTTTTACCCCAAAATATGGGAAATTTCTGCCTTTTTGCCCCAAAATTAAAAAAAATTCTGCATTTTGTAACAAAATAAAAGAAATTTCTGCCTTTTGGCCCCAAAATAAGAAAATTTCTGCTTTTTTTTCTGAAATAAGTGAAATTTCTGCAATTTTGCCCCAAAATAATTTAAATTTCTGAGTTTTGCCCTAAAATAAGGAGAATTTCTGCCTTTTTGCCCCAACATATAGGGAATTACTGCATTTTTGCGCCACAATTAGGGGAATTTTCACAATTTTGCTCTAAAATACGGGGAATTTCTGCCTTTTTTGTCCGAAAATAATAATAATGCATACCTTTTTGCCATAAAAAAGGGAATTTTCTTCATTTTTCTCCAAAATGTGGGGAATTTTTGCTTTTATGCCTCTAAATAAGTGGAATTTCTGTCTTTTTCCCCCAAAACAAAGGGAATTTCTGTCTTTTTTGCCCCAAAATAAAGAAAATTTCTGACTTATTACTCTGAAATAAGTAAAATTTCTGCAATTTTGCCCCAAAATAAGAGAAATTTCTGTTTTTTAACCCCAAATAACGGGAATTTCACCGATTCTACCTCAAAATAAAGGGAATTTCTGCATTTTTGCCACAAAATATTAGGAATTTCTGAATTTTTGCCCCAAAATAAGGAAAATTTCTGCCTTCTTTTCCTGAAATAGGTGAAATTTCTGCAATTTTGGCCCAAAATAATTGAAATTTCTGCCTTTTTGCCCCCAAATAAGGGGAATTTTAGCCTTTTTACCTCAAAATAAGGGGAATTTCTGCATTTTTGCCCCAAAATATGGGAAATTTCTGCCTTTTTGCCCCAAACTAAGAAAAATTTCTGCAATTTTGTACCAAAATAAAAGAAATTTCTGCCCTTTTGCTTCCAAATAAAAAAATTTCTACTTTTTTTCTGAAAAAAGTGAAATTTCTTAAATTTTGCCCCAAAATAAGTGAAATTTCTACAATTTTGCCCCAAAATAAGTGAAATTTCTGGAATTTTGCCCAAAATAAGTGGAATTTCTGAGTTTTGCACAAAAATAAGGAGAATTTCTGTATTTTTGCCTCAACATATTGGGAATTTCTGCATTTTTGCCCCACACTTTGGGAAATTTCTGCAATTTTGCTCTAAAATAAGGGGAATTTCTGCCTTTTTGCCCAAAAATAAGAAGAATGCATACCTTTATGCCCTTAAAAAGTGAAATTTCTTAATTTTTGCTCCAAAATAAGGGGAATTTCTGCTTTTTTGCCTCTAAAAAAAGTGGAATTTCTGTCTTTTTCCCCCCAAAACAAAGGTTATTTCTGTTTTCTGGCTCCAAAATAAGTTAAATTTCTGACTTAATACCCTGAAATAAATGAAATTTCTGCAATTTTGCCCCAAAATAAGAGAAATTTCTGCCTTTTTGCCCCCAAATAAAGGGAATTTCAGCCTTTTACCTCAAAATAAGAGAAATTTCTGCATTTTTACCCCAAAATATGGGAAATTTCTGCCTTTTTGCCCCAAAATAAAAAAAATTCTGCATTTTGTAACAAAATAAAAGAAATTTCTGCCTTTTGGCCCCAAAATAAGAAAATTTCTGCTTTTTTTTTCTGAAATAAGTGAAATTTCTGCAATTTTGCCCCAAAATAATTTAAATTTCTGAGTTTTGCCCTAAAATAAGGAGAATTTCTGTCTTTTTGCCCCAACATATAGGGAATTACTGCATTTTTGCGCCACAATTAGGGGAATTTTCGCAATTTTGCTCTAAAATACGGGGAATTTCTGCCTTTTTTGTCCGAAAATAATAATAATGCATACCTTTTTGCCATAAAAAAGGGAATTTTCTTCATTTTTCTCCAAAATGTGGGGAATTTTTGCTTTTATGCCTCTAAATAAGTGGAATTTCTGTCTTTTTCCCCCAAAACAAAGGGAATTTCTGTCTTTTTTGCCCCAAAATAAGGAAAATTTCTGACTTATTACTCTGAAATAAGTGAAATTTGTGCAATTTTGCCCCAAAATAAGAGAAATTTCTGTTTTTTAACCCCAAATAAGGGGAATTTCAGCATTTTACCTCAAAATAAGGGGAATTTCTGCATTTTTTCCCCAAAATATGGGAAATTTTTGCCTTTTTGCCAAAAATAAGAAAAAATTTCTGCAATTTTGTACCAAAATATGGGAAATTTCTGACTTTTTGCCCCAAAATAAGGAAAATTTCTGCCTTTTTTCTCTGAAATAAGTGAAATTTCTCCAATTTTGTCCCAAAATAAGTGCAATTTCTGCAATTTTGCCCCAAAATAAGGGAAATTTCTGGAATTTTGACCCAAAATATGTGGAATTTCTGAGTTTTGCCCCAAAATAAGCAGAATTTCTGTCTTTTGCCCCAACATATAGAGAATTTCTGCCTTTTTGCCCCACAATTAGGTTAATTTCTGCAATTTTGTTCCAAAATACAGAGAATTTCTGCCTTTCTGCCCGAAAATAAGAAGAATGCATACCTTTTTGCCATAAAAAAGGGAAATTTCTGTAATTTTGCTCCAAAATAAGGGGAATTTCTGCTTTTTGCCTCTAAATATGTGGAGTTTCTCTCTTTTTCCCCCAAAACAAAGAAAATTTCTGTCTTTTTTTGCAACAAAATAAAGAAATTTTCTGACTTATTACCCTGAAATAAGTGAAATTTCTGCAATTTTGCCCCAAAATAAGGGAAATTTCTGCCCTTTTGCCCCCAAATAAGAGGAATTTCACCCTTTTACCTCAAAATAAGGAGAATTTCTGCATTTTTGCAACAAAATATTAGGAATTTCTGCCTTTTTGCCCCAAAATAAGGAAAATTTCTGCCTTTTTTCCCTGAAATAAGTGAAATTTCTGCAATTTTGCCCCAAAATAAGGGACATCTCTGGAATTTTGCCCCAAAATAAGTGGAATTTCTGAGTTTTGCCCAAAAATAAGGAGAATTTATGTCTTTTTGCCCTAACATATAGGGAATTTCTGCCTTTTTGCCCCACAATTAGGGGAATTTCTAGAATTTTGCTCCAAAATACGGGGAATTTTTGCTTTTTAGGCCGAAAATAAAGGGAATGTATACCTTTTGCCACAAAAAAGGGAAATCTTCATTTTTGCTTCAAAATAAGGGGAATTTCTGCTTTTTTGCCTCTAAATAAGTGGAATTTCTGTCTTTTTCCCCCAAAACAAAGGGAATTTCTGTATTTTTTGCCCCAAGATAAGGAAAATTTCTGACTTATCACCCTGAAATAAGTAAAATTGCTGTATTTTGCCTCAAAATAAGAAAAATTTCTCCCTTTTTGCCCCCAAATAAGGGGAATTTCAGCCTTTTTACGTCAAAAAAAGGGAAATTTCTGCATTTTTGCCCCAAAATATGGGAACTTTCTGCGTTTTTGTTCCAAAATAAGAAAAATTTCTTCAATTTTGTACCAAAATAAAAGAAATTTCTGCCTTTTTGCCCCAAAATAAAAAAATTTCTGCTTTTTTTCTGAAATAAGTGAAATTTCTGCCATTTTGCCCAAAATAAGTGAAATTTCTGCAATTTTGCCCCAAAATAAGGGAAATTTCTGGAATTTTGCCTCAAAATAAGTGGTATTTCTGAGTTTTGCCACAAAATAAGGAGAATTTCTGTCCTTTTGCCCCAACATATAGGGAATTTCTGCCTTTTTGCCCCACAATTAGGGGAATTTCTGCAATTTTGCTCCAAAATACGGAGAATTTCTGCCTTTTGGCCGAAAATAAGAAGAATGCATACCTTTTTGCCATAAAAAAGGGAAATTTCTTCATTTTTGCTCCAAAATAAGGGGAATTTCTGCATTTGCCTCTAAATAAGTGGAATTTCTGTCTTTTTCCCCCAAAACAAAGGGAATTTCTGTCTTTTTTGCCCCAAAATAAGGAAAATTTCTGACTTATTACTCTGAAATAAGTGAAATTTGTGCAATTTTGCCCCAAAATAAGAGAAATTTCTGTTTTTTAACCCCAAATAAGGGGAATTTCAGCATTTTACCTCAAAATAAGGGGAATTTCTGCATTTTTTCCCCAAAATATGGGAAATTTTTGCCTTTTTGCCAAAAATAAGAAAAAATTTCTGCAATTTTGTACCAAAATATGGGAAATTTCTGACTTTTAGCCCCAAAATAAGGAAAATTTCTGCTTTTTTTCTCTGAAATAAGTGAAATTTCTCCAATTTTGTCCCAAAATAAGTGCAATTTCTGCAATTTTGCCCCAAAATAAGGGAAATTTCTGGAATTTTGACCCAAAATATGTGGAATTTCTGAGTTTTGCCCCAAAATAAGCAGAATTTCTGTCTTTTGCCCCAACATATAGAGAATTTCTGCCTTTTTGCCCCACAATTAGGTTAATTTCTGCAATTTTGTCCCAAAATACAGAGAATTTCTGCCTTTCTGCCCGAAAATAAGAAGAATGCATACCTTTTTGCCATAAAAAAGCTAAATTTCTGTAATTTTGCTCCAAAATAAGGGGAATTTCTGCTTTTTGCCTCTAAATATGTGGAGTTTCTCTCTTTTTCCCCCAAAACAAAGAAAATTTCTGTCTTTTTTTGCAACAAAATAAAGAAATTTTCTGACTTATTACCCTGAAATAAGTGAAATTTCTGCAATTTTGCCCCAAAATAAGGGAAATTTCTGCCCTTTTGCCCCCAAATAAGAGGAATTTCACCCTTTTACCTCAAAATAAGGAGAATTTCTGCATTTTTGCAACAAAATATTAGGAATTTCTGCCTTTTTGCCCCAAAATAAGGAAAATTTCTGCCTTTTTTCCCTGAAATAAGTGAAATTTCTGCAATTTTGCCCCAAAATAAGGGACATCTCTGGAATTTTGCCCCAAAATAAGTGGAATTTCTGAGTTTTGCCCAAAAATAAGGAGAATTTATGTCTTTTTGCCCTAACATATAGGGAATTTCTGCCTTTTTGCCCCACAATTAGGGGAATTTCTAGAATTTTGCTCCAAAATACGGGGAATTTTTGCTTTTTAGGCCGAAAATAAAGGGAATGTATACCTTTTGCCACAAAAAAGGGAAATCTTCATTTTTGCTTCAAAATAAGGGGAATTTCTGCTTTTTTGCCTCTAAATAAGTGGAATTTCTGTCTTTTTCCCCCAAAACAAAGGGAATTTCTGTATTTTTTGCCCCAAGATAAGGAAAATTTCTGACTTATCACCCTGAAATAAGTAAAATTGCTGTATTTTGCCTCAAAATAAGAAAAATTTCTCCCTTTTTGCCCCCAAATAAGGGGAATTTCAGCCTTTTTACGTCAAAAAAAGGGAAATTTCTGCATTTTTGCCCCAAAATATGGGAACTTTCTGCGTTTTTGTTCCAAAATAAGAAAAATTTCTTCAATGTTGTAATAAAATAAAAGAAATTTCTGCCTTTTTGCCCCAAAATAAAAAAATTTCTGCTTTTTTTCTGAAATAAGTGAAATTTCTGCAATTTTGCCCAAAATAAGTGAAATTTCTGCAATTTTGCCCCAAAATAAGGGAAATTTCTGGAATTTTGCCTCAAAATAAGTGGTATTTCTGAGTTTTGCCACAAAATAAGGAGAATTTCTGTCCTTTTGCCCCAACATATAGGGAATTTCTGCCTTTTTGCCCCACAATTAGGGGAATTTCTGCAATTTTGCTCCAAAATACGGAGAATTTCTGCCTTTTGGCCGAAAATAAGAAGAATGCATACCTTTTTGCCATAAAAAAGGGAAATTTCTTCATTTTTGCTCCAAAATAAGGGGAATTTCTGCATTTGCCTCTAAATAAGTGGAATTTCTGTCTTTTTCCCCCAAAACAAAGGGAATTTCTGTCTTTTTTGCCCCAAAATAAGGAAAATTTCTGACTTATTACTCTGAAATAAGTGAAATTTGTGCAATTTTGCCCCAAAATAAGAGAAATTTCTGTTTTTTAACCCCAAATAAGGGGAATTTCAGCATTTTACCTCAAAATAAGGGGAATTTCTGCATTTTTTCCCCAAAATATGGGAAATTTTTGCCTTTTTGCCAAAAATAAGAAAAAATTTCTGCAATTTTGTACCAAAATATGGGAAATTTCTGACTTTTTGCCCCAAAATAAGGAAAATTTCTGCTTTTTTTCTCTGAAATAAGTGAAATTTCTCCAATTTTGTCCCAAAATAAGTGCAATTTCTGCAATTTTGCCCCAAAATAAGGGAAATTTCTGGAATTTTGACCCAAAATATGTGGAATTTCTGAGTTTTGCCCCAAAATAAGCAGAATTTCTGTCTTTTGCCCCAACATATAGAGAATTTCTGCCTTTTTGCCCCACAATTAGGTTAATTTCTGCAATTTTGTTCCAAAATACAGAGAATTTCTGCCTTTCTGCCCGAAAATAAGAAGAATGCATACCTTTTTGCCATAAAAAAGCTAAATTTCTGTAATTTTGCTCCAAAATAAGGGGAATTTCTGCTTTTTGCCTCTAAATATGTGGAGTTTCTCTCTTTTTCCCCCAAAACAAAGAAAATTTCTGTCTTTTTTTGCAACAAAATAAAGAAATTTTCTGACTTATTACCCTGAAATAAGTGAAATTTCTGCAATTTTGCCCCAAAATAAGGGAAATTTCTGCCCTTTTGCCCCCAAATAAGAGGAATTTCACCCTTTTACCTCAAAATAAGGAGAATTTCTGCATTTTTGCAACAAAATATTAGGAATTTCTGCCTTTTTGCCCCAAAATAAGGAAAATTTCTGCCTTTTTTCCCTGAAATAAGTGAAATTTCTGCAATTTTGCCCCAAAATAAGGGACATCTCTGGAATTTTGCCCCAAAATAAGTGGAATTTCTGAGTTTTGCCCAAAAATAAGGAGAATTTATGTCTTTTTGTCCTAACATATAGGGAATTTCTGCCTTTTTGCCCCACAATTAGGGGAATTTCTAGAATTTTGCTCCAAAATACGGGGAATTTTTGCTTTTTAGGCCGAAAATAAAGGGAATGTATACCTTTTGCCACAAAAAAGGGAAATCTTCATTTTTGCTTCAAAATAAGGGGAATTTCTGCTTTTTTGCCTCTAAATAAGTGGAATTTCTGTCTTTTTCCCCCAAAACAAAGGGAATTTCTGTATTTTTTGCCCCAAGATAAGGAAAATTTCTGACTTATCACCCTGAAATAAGTAAAATTGCTGTATTTTGCCTCAAAATAAGAAAAATTTCTCCCTTTTTGCCCCCAAATAAGGGGAATTTCAGCCTTTTTACGTCAAAAAAAGGGAAATTTCTGCATTTTTGCCCCAAAATATGGGAACTTTCTGCGTTTTTGTTCCAAAATAAGAAAAATTTCTTCAATGTTGTACCAAAATAAAAGAAATTTCTGCCTTTTTGCCCCAAAATAAAAAAATTTCTGCTTTTTTTTTGAAATAAGTGAAATTTCTGCAATTTTGCCCAAAATAAGTGAAATTTCTGCAATTTTGCCCCAAAATAAGGGAAATTTCTGGAATTTTGCCTCAAAATAAGTGGTATTTCTGAGTTTTGCCACAAAATAAGGAGAATTTCTGTCCTTTTGCCCCAACATATAGGGAATTTCTGCCTTTTTGCCCCACAATTAGGGGAATTTCTGCAATTTTGCTCCAAAATACGGAGAATTTCTGCCTTTTGGCCGAAAATAAGAAGAATGCATACCTTTTTGCCATAAAAAAGGGAAATTTCTTCATTTTTGCTCCAAAATAAGGGGAATTTCTGCATTTGCCTCTAAATAAGTGGAATTTCTGTCTTTTTCCCCCAAAACAAAGGAAATTTCTGTCTTTTTTGCCCCAAAATAAGGAAAATTTCTGACTTATTACCCTGAAATAAGTGAAATTTCTGCAATTTTGCCCCAAAATAAAGGAAATTTCTGCCTTTTTGCCCCCAAATAAGCGGAATTTCAGCCTTTTTACCTCAAAATAAGGGGAATTTCTGCTTTTTTGCCTCTAAATAAGTGGAATTTCTGTCTTTTTTCTCTAAAACAAGAGGAATTTCTGTCTTTTTGCCCCAAAATAAGAGAAATTTCTGCCTTTTTGCCCCCAAATAAAGGGAATTTCAGCCTTTTACCTCAAAATAAGAGAAATTTCTGCATTTTTACCCCAAAATATGGGAAATTTCTGCCTTTTTGCCCCAAAATTAAAAAAAATTCTGCATTTTGTAACAAAATAAAAGAAATTTCTGCCTTTTGGCCCCAAAATAAGAAAATTTCTGCTTTTTTTTCTGAAATAAGTGAAATTTCTGCAATTTTGCCCCAAAATAATTTAAATTTCTGAGTTTTGCCCTAAAATAAGGAGAATTTCTGTCTTTTTGCCCCAACATATAGAGAATTACTGCATTTTTGCGCCACAATTAGGGGAATTTTCGCAATTTTGCTTTAAAATACGGGGAATTTCTGCCTTTTTTGTCCGAAAATAATAATAATGCATACCTTTTTGCCATAAAAAAGGGAATTTTCTTCATTTTTCTCCAAAATGTGGGGAATTTTTGCTTTTATGCCTCTAAATAAGTGGAATTTCTGTCTTTTTCCCCCAAAACAAAGGGAATTTCTGTCTTTTTTGCCCCTAAAATAAGGAAAATTTCTGACTTATTACTCTTAAATAAGTGAAATTTCTGCAATTTTGCCCCAAAATAAGAGAAATTTCTGTTTTTTAACCCCAAATAACGGGAATTTCACCGATTCTACCTCAAAATAAAGGGAATTTCTGCATTTTTGCCACAAAATATTAGGAATTTCTGAATTTTTGCCCCAATCTAAGGAAAATTTCTGCCTTCTTTTCCTGAAATAAGTGAAATTTCTGCAATTTTGGCCCAAAATAATTGAAATTTCTGCCTTTTTGCCCCCAAATAAGGGGAATTTTAGCCTTTTTACCTCAAAATAAGGGGAATTTCTGCATTTTTGCCCCAAAATATGGGAAATTTCTGCCTTTTTGCCCCAAACTAAGAAATATTTCTGCAATTTTGTACCAAAATTAAAGAAATTTCTGCCCTTTTGCTTCCAAATAAAAAAATTTCTACTTTTTTTCTGAAAAAAGTGAAAATTCTTAAATTTTGCCCCAAAATAAGTGAAATTTCTACAATTTTGCCCCAAAATAAGTGAAATTTCTGGAATTTTGCCCCAAAATAAGTGGAATTTCTGAGTTTTGCACAAAAATAAGGAGAATTTCTGTATTTTTGCCTCAACATATTGGGAATTTCTGCATTTTTGCCTCACAATTTGGGAAATTTCTGCAATTTTGCTCTAAAATAAGGGAAATTTCTGCCTTTTTGCCCAAAAATAAGAAGAATGCATACCTTTATGCCCTTAAAAAGTGAAATTTCTTAATTTTTGCTCCAAAATAAAGGGAATTTCTGCTTTTTTGCCTCTAAAAAAAGTGGAATTTCTGTGTTTTTCCCCCCAAAACAAAGGTTATTTCTGTTTTCTGGCTCCAAAATAAGTTAAATTTCTGACTTATTACCCTGAAATAAGTGAAATTTCTGCAATTTTGCCCCAAAATAAGAGAAATTTCTGCCTTTTTGCCCCCAAATAAAGGGAATTTCAGCCTTTTACCTCAAAATAATAGAAATTTCTGCATTTTTACCCCAAAATATGGGAAATTTCTGCCTTTTTGCCCCAAAATAAAAAAAATTCTGCATTTTGTAACAAAATAAAAGAAATTTCTGCCTTTTGGCCCCAAAATAAGAAAATTTCGGCTTTTTTTTTCTGAAATAAGTGAAATTTCTGCAATTTTGCCCCAAAATAATTTAAATTTCTGAGTTTTGCCCTAAAATAAGGAGAATTTCTGTCTTTTTGCCCCAACATATAGGGAATTACTGCATTTTTGCGCCACAATTAGGGGAATTTTCCCAATTTTGCTCTAAAATACGGGGAATTTCTGCCTTTTTTGTCCGAAAATAATAATAATGCATACCTTTTTGCCATAAAAAAGGGAATTTTCTTCATTTTTCTCCAAAATGTGGGGAATTTTTGCTTTTATGCCTCTAAATAAGTGGAATTTCTGTCTTTTTCCCCCAAAACAAAGGGAATTTCTGTCTTTTTTGCCCCAAAATAAGGAAAATTTCTGACTTATTACTCTGAAATAAGTGAAATTTGTGCAATTTTGCCCCAAAATAAGAGAAATTTCTGTTTTTTAACCCCAAATAAGGGGAATTTCAGCATTTTACCTCAAAATAAGGGGAATTTCTGCATTTTTTCCCCAAAATATGGGAAATTTTTGCCTTTTTGCCAAAAATAAGAAAAAATTTCTGCAATTTTGTACCAAAATATGGGAAATTTCTGACTTTTTGCCCCAAAATAAGGAAAATTTCTGCCTTTTTTCTCTGAAATAAGTGAAATTTCTCCAATTTTGTCCCAAAATAAGTGCAATTTCTGCAATTTTGCCCCAAAATAAGGGAAATTTCTGGAATTTTGCCCCAAAATATGTGGAATTTCTGAGTTTTGCCCCAAAATAAGCAGAATTTCTGTATTTTGCCCCAACATATAGAGAATTTCTGCCTTTTTGCCCCACAATTAGGTTAATTTCTGCAATTTTGTTCCAAAATACAGAGAATTTCTGCCTTTCTGCCCAAAAATAAGAAGAATGCATACCTTTTTGCCATAAAAAAGGGAAATTTCTGTAATTTTGCTCCAAAATAAGGGGAATTTCTGCTTTTTGCCTCTAAATATGTGGAGTTTCTCTCTTTTTCCCCCAAAACAAAGAAAATTTCTGTCTTTTTTGCAACAAAATAAAGAAATTTTCTGACTTATTACCCTGAAATAAGTGAAATTTCTGCAATTTTGCCCCAAAATAAGGGAAATTTCTGCCCTTTTGCCCCCAAATAAGAGGAATTTCACCCTTTTACCTCAAAATAAGGAGAATTTCTGCATTTTTGCAACAAAATATTAGGAATTTCTGCCTTTTTGCCCCAAAATAAGGAAAATTTCTGCCTTTTTTCCCTGAAATAAGTGAAATTTCTGCAATTTTGCCCCAAAATAAGGGACATCTCTGGAATTTTGCCCCAAAATAAGTGGAATTTCTGAGTTTTGCCCAAAAATAAGGAGAATTTATGTCTTTTTGCCCTAACATATAGGGAATTTCTGCCTTTTTGCCCCACAATTAGGGGAATTTCTAGAATTTTGCTCCAAAATACGGGGAATTTTTGCTTTTTAGGCCGAAAATAAAGGGAATGTATACCTTTTGCCACAAAAAAGGGAAATCTTCATTTTTGCTTCAAAATAAGGGGAATTTCTGCTTTTTTGCCTCTAAATAAGTGGAATTTCTGTCTTTTTCCCCCAAAACAAAGGGAATTTCTGTATTTTTTGCCCCAAGATAAGGAAAATTTCTGACTTATCACCCTGAAATAAGTAAAATTGCTGTATTTTGCCTCAAAATAAGAAAAATTTCTCCCTTTTTGCCCCCAAATAAGGGGAATTTCAGCCTTTTTACGTCAAAAAAAGGGAAATTTCTGCATTTTTGCCCCAAAATATGGGAACTTTCTGCGTTTTTGTTCCAAAATAAGAAAAATTTCTTCAATTTTGTACCAAAATAAAAGAAATTTCTGCCTTTTTGCCCCAAAATAAAAAAATTTCTGCTTTTTTTTCTGAAATAAGTGAAATTTCTGCAATTTTGCCCAAAATAAGTGAAATTTCTGCAATTTTGCCCCAAAATAAGGGAAATTTCTGGAATTTTGCCTCAAAATAAGTGGTATTTCTGAGTTTTGCCACAAAATAAGGAGAATTTCTGTACTTTTGCCCCAACATATAGGGAATTTCTGACTTTTTGCCCCACAATTAGGGGAATTTCTGCAATTTTGCTCCAAAATACGGAGAATTTCTGCCTTTTGGCCGAAAATAAGAAGAATGCATACCTTTTTGCCATAAAAAAGGGAAATTTCTTCATTTTTGCTCCAAAATAAGGGGAATTTCTGCATTTGCCTCTAAATAAGTGGAATTTCTGTCTTTTTCCCCCAAAACAAAGGAAATTTCTGTCTTTTTTGCCCCAAAATAAGGAAAATTTCTGACTTATTACCCTGAAATAAGTGAAATTTCTGCAATTTTGCCCCAAAATAAAGGAAATTTCTGCCTTTTTGCCCCCAAATAAGCGGAATTTCAGCCTTTTTACCTCAAAATAAGGGGAATTTCTGCTTTTTTGCCTCTAAATAAGTGGAATTTCTGTCTTTTTTCTCTAAAACAAAAGGAATTTCTGTCTTTTTGCCCCAAAATAAGAGAAATTTCTGCCTTTTTGCCCCCAAATAAAGGGAATTTCAGCCTTTTACCTCAAAATAAGAGAAATTTCTGCATTTTTACCCCAAAATATGGGAAATTTCTGCCTTTTTGCCCCAAAATTAAAAAAAATTCTGCATTTTGTAACAAAATAAAAGAAATTTCTGCCTTTTGGCCCCAAAATAAGAAAATTTCTGCTTTTTTTTCTGAAATAAGTGAAATTTCTGCAATTTTGCCCCAAAATAATTTAAATTTCTGAGTTTTGCCCTAAAATAAGGAGAATTTCTGTCTTTTTGCCCCAACATATAGGGAATTACTGCATTTTTGCGCCACAATTAGGGGAATTTTCGCAATTTTGCTTTAAAATACAGGGAATTTCTGCCTTTTTTGTCCGAAAATAATAATAATGCATACCTTTTTGCCATAAAAAAGGGAATTTTCTTCATTTTTCTCCAAAATGTGGGGAATTTTTGCTTTTATGCCTCTAAATAAGTGGAATTTCTGTCTTTTTCCCCCAAAACAAAGGGAATTTCTGTCTTTTTTGCCCCTAAAATAAGGAAAATTTCTGACTTATTACTCTGAAATAAGTGAAATTTCTGCAATTTTGCCCCAAAATAAGAGAAATTTCTGTTTTTTAACCCCAAATAACGGGAATTTCACCGATTCTACCTCAAAATAAAGGGAATTTCTGCATTTTTGCCACAAAATATTAGGAATTTCTGAATTTTTGCCCCAAAATAAGGAAAATTTCTGCCTTCTTTTCCTTAAATAAGTGAAATTTCTGCAATTTTGGCCCAAAATAATTGAAATTTCTGCCTTTTTGCCCCCAAATAAGGGGAATTTTAGCCTTTTTACCTCAAAATAAGGGGAATTTCTGCATTTTTGCCCCAAAATATGGGAAATTTCTGCCTTTTTGCCCCAAACTAAGAAATATTTCTGCAATTTTGTACCAAAATTAAAGAAATTTCTGCCCTTTTGCTTCCAAATAAAAAAATTTCTACTTTTTTTCTGAAAAAAGTGAAAATTCTTAAATTTTGCCCCAAAATAAGTGAAATTTCTACAATTTTGCCCCAAAATAAGTGAAATTTCTGGAATTTTGCCCCAAAATAAGTGGAATTTCTGAGTTTTGCACAAAAATAAGGAGAATTTCTGTATTTTTGCCTCAACATATTGGGAATTTCTGCATTTTTGCCTCACAATTTGGGAAATTTCTGTAATTTTGCTCCAAAATAAGGGGAATTTCTGCTTTTTGCCTCTAAATATGTGGAGTTTCTCTCTTTTTCCCCCAAAACAAAGAAAATTTCTGTCTTTTTTTGCAACAAAATAAAGAAATTTTCTGACTTATTACCCTGAAATAAGTGAAATTTCTGCAATTTTGCCCCAAAATAAGGGAAATTTCTGCCCTTTTGCCCCCAAATAAGAGGAATTTCACCCTTTTACCTCAAAATAAGGAGAATTTCTGCATTTTTGCAACAAAATATTAGGAATTTCTGCCTTTTTGCCCCAAAATAAGGAAAATTTCTGCCTTTTTTCCCTGAAATAAGTGAAATTTCTGCAATTTTGCCCCAAAATAAGGGACATCTCTGGAATTTTGCCCCAAAATAAGTGGAATTTCTGAGTTTTGCCCAAAAATAAGGAGAATTTATGTCTTTTTGCCCTAACATATAGGGAATTTCTGCCTTTTTGCCCCACAATTAGGGGAATTTCTAGAATTTTGCTCCAAAATACGGGGAATTTTTGCTTTTTAGGCCGAAAATAAAGGGAATGTATACCTTTTGCCACAAAAAAGGGAAATCTTCATTTTTGCTTCAAAATAAGGGGAATTTCTGCTTTTTTGCCTCTAAATAAGTGGAATTTCTGTCTTTTTTCCCCAAAACAAAGGGAATTTCTGTATTTTTTGCCCCAAGATAAGGAAAATTTCTGACTTATCACCCTGAAATAAGTAAAATTGCTGTATTTTGCCTCAAAATAAGAAAAATTTCTCCCTTTTTGCCCCCAAATAAGGGGAATTTCAGCCTTTTTACGTCAAAAAAAGGGAAATTTCTGCATTTTTGCCCCAAAATATGGGAACTTTCTGCGTTTTTGTTCCAAAATAAGAAAAATTTCTTCAATGTTGTACCAAAATAAAAGAAATTTCTGCCTTTTTGCCCCAAAATAAAAAAATTTCTGCTTTTTTTCTGAAATAAGTGAAATTTCTGCAATTTTGCCCAAAATAAGTGAAATTTCTGCAATTTTGCCCCAAAATAAGGGAAATTTCTGGAATTTTGCCTCAAAATAAGTGGTATTTCTGAGTTTTGCCACAAAATAAGGAGAATTTCTGTCCTTTTGCCCCAACATATAGGGAATTTCTGCCTTTTTGCCCCACAATTAGGGGAATTTCTGCAATTTTGCTCCAAAATACGGAGAATTTCTGCCTTTTGGCCGAAAATAAGAAGAATGCATACCTTTTTGCCATAAAAAAGGGAAATTTCTTCATTTTTGCTCCAAAATAAGGGGAATTTCTGCATTTGCCTCTAAATAAGTGGAATTTCTGTCTTTTTCCCCCAAAACAAAGGGAATTTCTGTCTTTTTTGCCCCAAAATAAGGAAAATTTCTGACTTATTACTCTGAAATAAGTGAAATTTGTGCAATTTTGCCCCAAAATAAGAGAAATTTCTGTTTTTTAACCCCAAATAAGGGGAATTTCAGCATTTTACCTCAAAATAAGGGGAATTTCTGCATTTTTTCCCCAAAATATGGGAAATTTTTGCCTTTTTGCCAAAAATAAGAAAAAATTTCTGCAATTTTGTACCAAAATATGGGAAATTTCTGACTTTTTGCCCCAAAATAAGGAAAATTTCTGCTTTTTTTCTCTGAAATAAGTGAAATTTCTCCAATTTTGTCCCAAAATAAGTGCAATTTCTGCAATTTTGCCCCAAAATAAGGGAAATTTCTGGAATTTTGACCCAAAATATGTGGAATTTCTGAGTTTTGCCCCAAAATAAGCAGAATTTCTGTCTTTTGCCCCAACATATAGAGAATTTCTGCCTTTTTGCCCCACAATTAGGTTAATTTCTGCAATTTTGTTCCAAAATACAGAGAATTTCTGCCTTTCTGCCCGAAAATAAGAAGAATGCATACCTTTTTGCCATAAAAAAGCTAAATTTCTGTAATTTTGCTCCAAAATAAGGGGAATTTCTGCTTTTTGCCTCTAAATATGTGGAGTTTCTCTCTTTTTCCCCCAAAACAAAGAAAATTTCTGTCTTTTTTTGCAACAAAATAAAGAAATTTTCTGACTTATTACCCTGAAATAAGTGAAATTTCTGCAATTTTGCCCCAAAATAAGGGAAATTTCTGCCCTTTTGCCCCCAAATAAGAGGAATTTCACCCTTTTACCTCAAAATAAGGAGAATTTCTGCATTTTTGCAACAAAATATTAGGAATTTCTGCCTTTTTGCCCCAAAATAAGGAAAATTTCTGCCTTTTTTCCCTGAAATAAGTGAAATTTCTGCAATTTTGCCCCAAAATAAGGGACATCTCTGGAATTTTGCCCCAAAATAAGTGGAATTTCTGAGTTTTGCCCAAAAATAAGGAGAATTTATGTCTTTTTGCCCTAACATATAGGGAATTTCTGCCTTTTTGCCCCACAATTAGGGGAATTTCTAGAATTTTGCTCCAAAATACGGGGAATTTTTGCTTTTTAGGCCGAAAATAAAGGGAATGTATACCTTTTGCCACAAAAAAGGGAAATCTTCATTTTTGCTTCAAAATAAGGGGAATTTCTGCTTTTTTGCCTCTAAATAAGTGGAATTTCTGTCTTTTTCCCCCAAAACAAAGGGAATTTCTGTATTTTTTGCCCCAAGATAAGGAAAATTTCTGACTTATCACCCTGAAATAAGTAAAATTGCTGTATTTTGCCTCAAAATAAGAAAAATTTCTCCCTTTTTGCCCCCAAATAAGGGGAATTTCAGCCTTTTTACGTCAAAAAAAGGGAAATTTCTGCATTTTTGCCCCAAAATATGGGAACTTTCTGCGTTTTTGTTCCAAAATAAGAAAAATTTCTTCAATGTTGTACCAAAATAAAAGAAATTTCTGCCTTTTTGCCCCAAAATAAAAAAATTTCTGCTTTTTTTTTGAAATAAGTGAAATTTCTGCAATTTTGCCCAAAATAAGTGAAATTTCTGCAATTTTGCCCCAAAATAAGGGAAATTTCTGGAATTTTGCCTCAAAATAAGTGGTATTTCTGAGTTTTGCCACAAAATAAGGAGAATTTCTGTCCTTTTGCCCCAACATATAGGGAATTTCTGACTTTTTGCCCCACAATTAGGGGAATTTCTGCAATTTTGCTCCAAAATACGGAGAATTTCTGCCTTTTGGCCGAAAATAAGAAGAATGCATACCTTTTTGCCATAAAAAAGGGAAATTTCTTCATTTTTGCTCCAAAATAAGGGGAATTTCTGCATTTGCCTCTAAATAAGTGGAATTTCTGTCTTTTTCCCCCAAAACAAAGGAAATTTCTGTCTTTTTTGCCCCAAAATAAGGAAAATTTCTGACTTATTACCCTGAAATAAGTGAAATTTCTGCAATTTTGCCCCAAAATAAAGGAAATTTCTGCCTTTTTGCCCCCAAATAAGCGGAATTTCAGCCTTTTTACCTCAAAATAAGGGGAATTTCTGCTTTTTTGCCTCTAAATAAGTGGAATTTCTGTCTTTTTTCTCTAAAACAAGAGGAATTTCTGTCTTTTTGCCCCAAAATAAGAGAAATTTCTGCCTTTTTGCCCCCAAATAAAGGGAATTTCAGCCTTTTACCTCAAAATAAGAGAAATTTCTGCATTTTTACCCCAAAATATGGGAAATTTCTGCCTTTTTGCCCCAAAATTAAAAAAAATTCTGCATTTTGTAACAAAATAAAAGAAATTTCTGCCTTTTGGCCCCAAAATAAGAAAATTTCTGCTTTTTTTTCTGAAATAAGTGAAATTTCTGCAATTTTGCCCCAAAATAATTTAAATTTCTGAGTTTTGCCCTAAAATAAGGAGAATTTCTGTCTTTTTGCCCCAACATATAGAGAATTACTGCATTTTTGCGCCACAATTAGGGGAATTTTCGCAATTTTGCTTTAAAATACGGGGAATTTCTGCCTTTTTTGTCCGAAAATAATAATAATGCATACCTTTTTGCCATAAAAAAGGGAATTTTCTTCATTTTTCTCCAAAATGTGGGGAATTTTTGCTTTTATGCCTCTAAATAAGTGGAATCTCTGTCTTTTTCCCCCAAAACAAAGGGAATTTCTGTCTTTTTTGCCCCTAAAATAAGGAAAATTTCTGACTTATTACTCTTAAATAAGTGAAATTTCTGCAATTTTGCCCCAAAATAAGAGAAATTTCTGTTTTTTAACCCCAAATAACGGGAATTTCACCGATTCTACCTCAAAATAAAGGGAATTTCTGCATTTTTGCCACAAAATATTAGGAATTTCTGAATTTTTGCCCCAATCTAAGGAAAATTTCTGCCTTCTTTTCCTGAAATAAGTGAAATTTCTGCAATTTTGGCCCAAAATAATTGAAATTTCTGCCTTTTTGCCCCCAAATAAGGGGAATTTTAGCCTTTTTACCTCAAAATAAGGGGAATTTCTGCATTTTTGCCCCAAAATATGGGAAATTTCTGCCTTTTTGCCCCAAACTAAGAAATATTTCTGCAATTTTGTACCAAAATTAAAGAAATTTCTGCCCTTTTGCTTCCAAATAAAAAAATTTCTACTTTTTTTCTGAAAAAAGTGAAAATTCTTAAATTTTGCCCCAAAATAAGTGAAATTTCTACAATTTTGCCCCAAAATAAGTGAAATTTCTGGAATTTTGCCCCAAAATAAGTGGAATTTCTGAGTTTTGCACAAAAATAAGGAGAATTTCTGTATTTTTGCCTCAACATATTGGGAATTTCTGCATTTTTGCCTCACAATTTGGGAAATTTCTGCAATTTTGCTCTAAAATAAGGGAAATTTCTGCCTTTTTGCCCAAAAATAAGAAGAATGCATACCTTTATGCCCTTAAAAAGTGAAATTTCTTAATTTTTGCTCCAAAATAAAGGGAATTTCTGCTTTTTTGCCTCTAAAAAAAGTGGAATTTCTGTCTTTTTCCCCCCAAAACAAAGGTTATTTCTGTTTTCTGGCTCCAAAATAAGTTAAATTTCTGACTTATTACCCTGAAATAAGTGAAATTTCTGCAATTTTGCCCCAAAATAAGAGAAATTTCTGCCTTTTTGCCCCCAAATAAAGGGAATTTCAGCCTTTTACCTCAAAATAATAGAAATTTCTGCATTTTTACCCCAAAATATGGGAAATTTCTGCCTTTTTGCCCCAAAATAAAAAAAAATTCTGCATTTTGTAACAAAATAAAAGAAATTTCTGCCTTTTGGCCCCAAAATAAGAAAATTTCGGCTTTTTTTTTCTGAAATAAGTGAAATTTCTGCAATTTTGCCCCAAAATAATTTAAATTTCTGAGTTTTGCCCTAAAATAAGGAGAATTTCTGTCTTTTTGCCCCAACATATAGGGAATTACTGCATTTTTGCGCCACAATTAGGGGAATTTTCCCAATTTTGCTCTAAAATACGGGGAATTTCTGCCTTTTTTGTCCGAAAATAATAATAATGCATACCTTTTTGCCATAAAAAAGGGAATTTTCTTCATTTTTCTCCAAAATGTGGGGAATTTTTGCTTTTATGCCTCTAAATAAGTGGAATTTCTGTCTTTTTCCCCCAAAACAAAGGGAATTTCTGTCTTTTTTGCCCCAAAATAAGGAAAATTTCTGACTTATTACTCTGAAATAAGTGAAATTTGTGCAATTTTGCCCCAAAATAAGAGAAATTTCTGTTTTTTAACCCCAAATAAGGGGAATTTCAGCATTTTACCTCAAAATAAGGGGAATTTCTGCATTTTTTCCCCAAAATATGGGAAATTTTTGCCTTTTTGCCAAAAATAAGAAAAAATTTCTGCAATTTTGTACCAAAATATGGGAAATTTCTGACTTTTTGCCCCAAAATAAGGAAAATTTCTGCCTTTTTTCTCTGAAATAAGTGAAATTTCTCCAATTTTGTCCCAAAATAAGTGCAATTTCTGCAATTTTGCCCCAAAATAAGGGAAATTTCTGGAATTTTGCCCCAAAATATGTGGAATTTCTGAGTTTTGCCCCAAAATAAGCAGAATTTCTGTCTTTTGCCCCAACATATAGAGAATTTCTGCCTTTTTGCCCCACAATTAGGTTAATTTCTGCAATTTTGTTCCAAAATACAGAGAATTTCTGCCTTTCTGCCCAAAAATAAGAAGAATGCATACCTTTTTGCCATAAAAAAGGGAAATTTCTGTAATTTTGCTCCAAAATAAGGGGAATTTCTGCTTTTTGCCTCTAAATATGTGGAGTTTCTCTCTTTTTCCCCCAAAACAAAGAAAATTTCTGTCTTTTTTGCAACAAAATAAAGAAATTTTCTGACTTATTACCCTGAAATAAGTGAAATTTCTGCAATTTTGCCCCAAAATAAGGGAAATTTCTGCCCTTTTGCCCCCAAATAAGAGGAATTTCACCCTTTTACCTCAAAATAAGGAGAATTTCTGCATTTTTGCAACAAAATATTAGGAATTTCTGCCTTTTTGCCCCAAAATAAGGAAAATTTCTGCCTTTTTTCCCTGAAATAAGTGAAATTTCTGCAATTTTGCCCCAAAATAAGGGACATCTCTGGAATTTTGCCCCAAAATAAGTGGAATTTCTGAGTTTTGCCCAAAAATAAGGAGAATTTATGTCTTTTTGCCCTAACATATAGGGAATTTCTGCCTTTTTGCCCCACAATTAGGGGAATTTCTAGAATTTTGCTCCAAAATACGGGGAATTTTTGCTTTTTAGGCCGAAAATAAAGGGAATGTATACCTTTTGCCACAAAAAAGGGAAATCTTCATTTTTGCTTCAAAATAAGGGGAATTTCTGCTTTTTTGCCTCTAAATAAGTGGAATTTCTGTCTTTTTCCCCCAAAACAAAGGGAATTTCTGTATTTTTTGCCCCAAGATAAGGAAAATTTCTGACTTATCACCCTGAAATAAGTAAAATTGCTGTATTTTGCCTCAAAATAAGAAAAATTTCTCCCTTTTTGCCCCCAAATAAGGGGAATTTCAGCCTTTTTACGTCAAAAAAAGGGAAATTTCTGCATTTTTGCCCCAAAATATGGGAACTTTCTGCGTTTTTGTTCCAAAATAAGAAAAATTTCTTCAATTTTGTACCAAAATAAAAGAAATTTCTGCCTTTTTGCCCCAAAATAAAAAAATTTCTGCTTTTTTTTCTGAAATAAGTGAAATTTCTGCAATTTTGCCCAAAATAAGTGAAATTTCTGCAATTTTGCCCCAAAATAAGGGAAATTTCTGGAATTTTGCCTCAAAATAAGTGGTATTTCTGAGTTTTGCCACAAAATAAGGAGAATTTCTGTCCTTTTGCCCCAACATATAGGGAATTTCTGACTTTTTGCCCCACAATTAGGGGAATTTCTGCAATTTTGCTCCAAAATACGGAGAATTTCTGCCTTTTGGCCGAAAATAAGAAGAATGCATACCTTTTTGCCATAAAAAAGGGAAATTTCTTCATTTTTGCTCCAAAATAAGGGGAATTTCTGCATTTGCCTCTAAATAAGTGGAATTTCTGTCTTTTTCCCCCAAAACAAAGGAAATTTCTGTCTTTTTTGCCCCAAAATAAGGAAAATTTCTGACTTATTACCCTGAAATAAGTGAAATTTCTGCAATTTTGCCCCAAAATAAAGGAAATTTCTGCCTTTTTGCCCCCAAATAAGCGGAATTTCAGCCTTTTTACCTCAAAATAAGGGGAATTTCTGCTTTTTTGCCTCTAAATAAGTGGAATTTCTGTCTTTTTTCTCTAAAACAAAAGGAATTTCTGTCTTTTTGCCCCAAAATAAGAGAAATTTCTGCCTTTTTGCCCCCAAATAAAGGGAATTTCAGCCTTTTACCTCAAAATAAGAGAAATTTCTGCATTTTTACCCCAAAATATGGGAAATTTCTGCCTTTTTGCCCCAAAATTAAAAAAAATTCTGCATTTTGTAACAAAATAAAAGAAATTTCTGCCTTTTGGCCCCAAAATAAGAAAATTTCTGCTTTTTTTTCTGAAATAAGTGAAATTTCTGCAATTTTGCCCCAAAATAATTTAAATTTCTGAGTTTTGCCCTAAAATAAGGAGAATTTCTGTCTTTTTGCCCCAACATATAGGGAATTACTGCATTTTTGCGCCACAATTAGGGGAATTTTCGCAATTTTGCTTTAAAATACAGGGAATTTCTGCCTTTTTTGTCCGAAAATAATAATAATGCATACCTTTTTGCCATAAAAAAGGGAATTTTCTTCATTTTTCTCCAAAATGTGGGGAATTTTTGCTTTTATGCCTCTAAATAAGTGGAATTTCTGTCTTTTTCCCCCAAAACAAAGGGAATTTCTGTCTTTTTTGCCCCTAAAATAAGGAAAATTTCTGACTTATTACTCTGAAATAAGTGAAATTTCTGCAATTTTGCCCCAAAATAAGAGAAATTTCTGTTTTTTAACCCCAAATAACGGGAATTTCACCGATTCTACCTCAAAATAAAGGGAATTTCTGCATTTTTGCCACAAAATATTAGGAATTTCTGAATTTTTGCCCCAAAATAAGGAAAATTTCTGCCTTCTTTTCCTGAAATAAGTGAAATTTCTGCAATTTTGGCCCAAAATAATTGAAATTTCTGCCTTTTTGCCCCCAAATAAGGGGAATTTTAGCCTTTTTACCTCAAAATAAGGGGAATTTCTGCATTTTTGCCCCAAAATATGGGAAATTTCTGCCTTTTTGCCCCAAACTAAGAAATATTTCTGCAATTTTGTACCAAAATTAAAGAAATTTCTGCCCTTTTGCTTCCAAATAAAAAAATTTCTACTTTTTTTCTGAAAAAAGTGAAAATTCTTAAATTTTGCCCCAAAATAAGTGAAATTTCTACAATTTTGCCCCAAAATAAGTGAAATTTCTGGAATTTTGCCCCAAAATAAGTGGAATTTCTGAGTTTTGCACAAAAATAAGGAGAATTTCTGTATTTTTGCCTCAACATATTGGGAATTTCTGCATTTTTGCCTCACAATTTGGGAAATTTCTGCAATTTTGCTCTAAAATAAGGGAAATTTCTGCCTTTTTGCCCAAAAATAAGAAGAATGCATACCTTTATGCCCTTAAAAAGTGAAATTTCTTAATTTTTGCTCCAAAATAAGGGGAATTTCTGCTTTTTTGCCTCTAAAAAAAGTGGAATTTCTGTCTTTTTCCCCCCAAAACAAAGGTTATTTCTGTTTTCTGGCTCCAAAATAAGTTAAATTTCTGACTTATTACCCTGAAATAAGTGAAATTTCTGCAATTTTGCCCCAAAATAAGAGAAATTTCTGCCTTTTTGCCCCCAAATAAAGGGAATTTCAGCCTTTTACCTCAAAATAAGAGAAATTTCTGCATTTTTACCCCAAAATATGGGAAATTTCTGCCTTTTTGCCCCAAAATAAAAAAAATTCTGCATTTTGTAACAAAATAAAAGAAATTTCTGCCTTTTGGCCCCAAAATAAGAAAATTTCTGCTTTTTTTTCTGAAATAAGTGAAATTTCTGCAATTTTGCCCCAAAATAATTTAAATTTCTGAGTTTTGCCCTAAAATAAGGAGAATTTCTGTCTTTTTGCCCCAACATATAGGGAATTACTGCATTTTTGCGCCACAATTAGGGGAATTTTCGCAATTTTGCTCTAAAATACGGGGAATTTCTGCCTTTTTTGTCCGAAAATAATAATAATGCATACCTTTTTGCCATAAAAAAGGGAATTTTCTTCATTTTTCTCCAAAATGTGGGGAATTTTTGCTTTTATGCCTCTAAATAAGTGGAATTTCTGTCTTTTTCCCCCAAAACAAAGGGAATTTCTGTCTTTTTTGCCCCAAAATAAGGAAAATTTCTGACTTATTACTCTGAAATAAGTGAAATTTGTGCAATTTTGCCCCAAAATAAGAGAAATTTCTGTTTTTTAACCCCAAATAAGGGGAATTTCAGCATTTTACCTCAAAATAAGGGGAATTTCTGCATTTTTTCCCCAAAATATGGGAAATTTTTGCCTTTTTGCCAAAAATAAGAAAAAATTTCTGCAATTTTGTACCAAAATATGGGAAATTTCTGACTTTTTGCCCCAAAATAAGGAAAATTTCTGCCTTTTTTCTCTGAAATAAGTGAAATTTCTCCAATTTTGTCCCAAAATAAGTGCAATTTCTGCAATTTTGCCCCAAAATAAGGGAAATTTCTGGAATTTTGCCCCAAAATATGTGGAATTTCTGAGTTTTGCCCCAAAATAAGCAGAATTTCTGTCTTTTGCCCCAACATATAGAGAATTTCTGCCTTTTTGCCCCACAATTAGGTTAATTTCTGCAATTTTGTTCCAAAATACAGAGAATTTCTGCCTTTCTGCCCAAAAATAAGAAGAATGCATACCTTTTTGCCATAAAAAAGGGAAATTTCTGTAATTTTGCTCCAAAATAAGGGGAATTTCTGCTTTTTGCCTCTAAATATGTGGAGTTTCTCTCTTTTTCCCCCAAAACAAAGAAAATTTCTGTCTTTTTTGCAACAAAATAAAGAAATTTTCTGACTTATTACCCTGAAATAAGTGAAATTTCTGCAATTTTGCCCCAAAATAAGGGAAATTTCTGCCCTTTTGCCCCCAAATAAGAGGAATTTCACCCTTTTACCTCAAAATAAGGAGAATTTCTGCATTTTTGCAACAAAATATTAGGAATTTCTGCCTTTTTGCCCCAAAATAAGGAAAATTTCTGCCTTTTTTCCCTGAAATAAGTGAAATTTCTGCAATTTTGCCCCAAAATAAGGGACATCTCTGGAATTTTGCCCCAAAATAAGTGGAATTTCTGAGTTTTGCCCAAAAATAAGGAGAATTTATGTCTTTTTGCCCTAACATATAGGGAATTTCTGCCTTTTTGCCCCACAATTAGGGGAATTTCTAGAATTTTGCTCCAAAATACGGGGAATTTTTGCTTTTTAGGCCGAAAATAAAGGGAATGTATACCTTTTGCCACAAAAAAGGGAAATCTTCATTTTTGCTTCAAAATAAGGGGAATTTCTGCTTTTTTGCCTCTAAATAAGTGGAATTTCTGTCTTTTTCCCCCAAAACAAAGGGAATTTCTGTATTTTTTGCCCCAAGATAAGGAAAATTTCTGACTTATCACCCTGAAATAAGTAAAACTGCTGTATTTTGCCTCAAAATAAGAAAAATTTCTCCCTTTTTGCCCCCAAATAAGGGGAATTTCAGCCTTTTTACGTCAAAAAAAGGGAAATTTCTGCATTTTTGCCCCAAAATATGGGAACTTTCTGCGTTTTTGTTCCAAAATAAGAAAAATTTCTTCAATTTTGTACCAAAATAAAAGAAATTTCTGCCTTTTTGCCCCAAAATAAAAAAATTTCTGCTTTTTTTCTGAAATAAGTGAAATTTCTGCAATTTTGCCCAAAATAAGTGAAATTTCTGCAATTTTGCCCCAAAATAAGGGAAATTTCTGGAATTTTGCCTCAAAATAAGTGGTATTTTTGAGTTTTGCCACAAAATAAGGAGAATTTCTGTCCTTTTGCCCCAACATATAGGGAATTTCTGCCTTTTTGCCCCACAATTAGGGGAATTTCTGCAATTTTGCTCCAAAATACGGAGAATTTCTGCCTTTTGGCCGAAAATAAGAAGAATGAATACCTTTTTGCCATAAAAAAGGGAAATTTCTTCATTTTTGCTCCAAAATAAGGGGAATTTCTGCATTTGCCTCAAAATAAGTGGAATTTCTGTCTTTTTCCCCCAAAACAAATGAAATTTCTGTCTTTTTTGCCCCAAAATAAGGAAAATTTCTGACTTATTACCCTGAAATAAGTGAAATTTCTGCAATTTTGCCCCAAAATAAAGGAAATTTCTGCCTTTTTGCCCCCAAATAAGGGGAATTTCAGCCTTTTTACCTCAAAATAAGGGGAATTTCTGTCTTTTCTCTCTAAAACAAAAGGAATTTCTGTCTTTTTGCCCCAAAATAAGGAAAATTTCTGACTTTTTTTCCTTAAATAAGTGAAATTTCTGCTTTTTTGCCCACAAATAAGGGAATTTCAGACTTTTTACCCCAAAATAAGGGGAATTTTTGCATTTTTCCCCAAAATATGGGAAATTTCTGCCTTTTTGCCCCAAAATAAGAAAAATTTCTGCAATTTTGTACCAAAATAAAAGAAATTTCTGCCTTTTTGCCCCAAAATAAGAAAATTTATCCTTTTTTTTCTGAAATAACTGAAATTTCTGCAATTTTGCCCCAAAATAAGTGAAATTTCTGAGTTTTGCCACAAAATAAGGAGAATTTCTGTCTTTTTGCCCCAACATATAAGGAATTTCTGCCTTTTTGCCCCACAATTAGAGGAATTTCTGCAATTTTGCTCCAAAATACGAGGAATTTCTGCCTTTTTGCCTGAAAATAAGAAGAATGCATACCTTTTTGCCATAAAAAAGGGAAATTTCTTCATTTTTGCTTCAAAATAAGGGGAATTTCTGCCTTTTTGACTCTAAATAAGTGGAATTTCTGTCTTTTTCCCCCAAAACAAAGTGAATTTCTGTCTTTTTTCTTCCAAAATAAAAAAAATTTCTTACTTATTACCCTGAAATAACTGAAATTTCTTCAATTTTGCCCCAAAATAAGGGAAATTACTGCCTTTTTGCTTCCAAATAAGGGTAATTTCAGCCTTTTTACCTCAAAATAAGGGGAATTTCTGCATTTTTGCCACAAAATATTAGGAATTTCTGCTTTTTGCCCCAAAATAAGGAAAATTTCTGCCTTTTTTCCCTGAAATAAGTGAAATTTCTGCAATTTTGCCCCAAAATAAGTGAAATTTCTGCAATTTTGTTCTAAAATAAGGTAAATTTCTGGAATTTTGCCCCAAATAATTGGAATTTCTGAGTTTTGCCCCAAAATAAGTAGAATTTCTGTCTTTTTGCCCAAACATATAGGGAATTTCTACCTTTTTGCCCGACAATTAGGGGAATTTCTGCAATTTTGCTCCAAAATACGGGGAATTTCTGCCTTTTTGCCCGAAAATAAGAAGAATGCATACCTTTTTGCCATAAAAAAGGGAAATTTCTTCATTTTTGCTCCAAAATAAGGAAAATTTCTGCTTTTTTGCCTCTAAATAAGTGGTATTTCTGTCTTTTTCCCTCAAAACAAAGGGAATTTCTGTCTTTTTTGCCCCAAAATATGGAAAATTTCTTACTTATTACCCTGAAATAAGTGAAATTTCTGCAATTTTGCCCCAAAATAAGCGAAATTTCGGCAGTTTTACCCCCAAATAAGGGGAATTTCACCCTTTTTACCTCAAAATAAAGGGAATTTCTGCATTTTTGCCACAATATATTAGGAATTTCTGCCTTTTTGCCCCAAAATAAGGAAAATTTCTGCCTTTTTTCCCTGAAATAAGTGAAATTTCCGCAAGTTTGGCCCAAAATAAGTGAAATTTCTGCCTTTTTGCCCCCAAATAAGGGGAATTTTAGCCTTTTTACCTCAAAATAAGGGGAATTTCTATTTTTGCCCCAAAATATGGGAAATTTCTGCCTTTTTGCCCCAAAATAAGAAAAATTTCTGCAATTTTGTAACAAAATAAAAGAAATTTGTGCCTTTTTGCTTCCAAATAGAAAAATTTCTACTTTTTTTTCTGAAAAAAGTGAAATTTCTGAAATTTTGCCCCAAAATAAGTGAAATTTCTACAATTTTGCCCCAAAATAAGTGAAATTTCTGGAATTTTGCCCCAAAATAAGTGGAATTTCTGTCTTTTTCCCCCAAAACAAAGGGAATTTCTGTATTTTTTGCCCCAAGATAAGGAAAATTTCTGACTTATTACCCTGAAATAAGTGAAATTGCTGCAATTTTGCCTCAAAATAAGAAAAATTTCTCCCTTTTTGCCCCCAAATAAGGGGAATTTCAGCCTTTTTACGTCAAAAAAAGGGAAATTTCTGCAGTTTTGCCCCAAAATATGGGAAATTTCTGCGTTTTTGCCCCAAAATAAGAAAAATTTCTTCAATTTTGTAGCAAAATAAAAGAAATTTCTGCCTTTTTGCCCCAAAATAAAAAAAATTCTGCTTTTTTTCTGAAATAAGTGAAATTTCTGCAATTTTGCCCAAAATAAGTGAAATTTCTGCAATTTTTCCACAAAATAAGGAAAATTTCTGGAATTTTGCCTCAAAATAAGTGGTATTTCTGAGTTTTGCCACAAAATAAGGAGAATTTCTGTCCTTTTGCCCCAACATATAGGGAATTTCTGCCTTTTTGCCCCACAATTAGGGGAATTTCTGCAATTTTGCTCCAAAATACGGGGAATTTCTGCCTTTTTGTCCGAAAATAAGAAGAATGCATACCTTTTTGCCATAAAAAAGGGAAATTTCTTCATTTTTGCTCCAAAATAAAGGGAATTTCTGCATTTGCCTCTAAATAAGTGGAATTTCTGTCTTTTTCCCCCAAAACAAAGGGAATTTCTGTCTTTTTTGCCCCAAAATAAGGAAAATTTCTGACTTATTACCCTGAAATAAGTGAAATTTCTGCAATTTTGCCTCAAAATAAAGGAAATTTCTGCCTTTTTGCCCCAAAATAAGGGGAATTTCAGCCTTTTTACCTCAAAATAAGGGGAATTTCTGCTTTTTTGCCTCTAAATAAGTGGAATTTCTGTCTTTTTTCTCTAAAACAAAAGGAATTTCTGTCTTTTTGCCCCAAAATAAGGAAAATTTCTGACTTTTTTTGCTTAAATAAGTGAAATTTCTGCTTTTTTGCCCCCAAATAAGGGAATTTCAGATTTTTACCCCAAAATAAGGGGAATTTCTGCATTTTTGCCCCAAAATATGGGAATTTTCTGCCTTTTTGCCCCAAAATAAGAAAATTTCTGCTTTTTTTTCTGAAATAACTGAAATTTCTGCAATTTTGCCCCAAAATAAGTGAAATTTCTGAGTTTTGCCACAAAATAAGGAGAATTTCTGTCTTTTTGCCCCAACATATAAGGAATTTCTGCCTTTTTGCCCCACAATTAGAGTAATTTCTGCCATTTTGCTCCAAAATACAGGGAATTTCTGCCTTTTTGTCTGAAAATAAGAAGAATGCATACCTTTTTGCCATAAAAAAGTAAAATTTTTTCATTTATCTCCAAAATAAGAAGAATTTCTGCTTTTTTCCTCTAAATATTTCGAATTTCTGTTTTTTCCCCGAAAACAAATAGAATTTCTGTCTTTCTTGCCCCAAAATAAAGAAAATTTCTGATTTATTATCCTGAAATAAGTGAAATTTCTGCAATTTTGCCTCAAAATAAAAGAAATTTCTGCGTTTTTGCACCCAAATAAGGGGAATTTCAGCATTTTTACCTCAAAATAAGGGGAATTTTTGCATTTTTCTTTAAAATATGGGAAATTTCTGCCTTTTTGCCCCAAAATAAAAAAATTTCTGCTTTTTTTCCCTGAAATAAGTGAAATTTCTGAAATTTTGCCCCAAAATAAGTGAAATTTCTGCAATTTGGCCCCAAAATATGGGAAATTTCTGGAATTTTGCCCCAAAATAAGTGGAATTTCTGAGTTTTGCCCCAAAATAAGAAGAATGTCTGTCTTTTTGCCCCAACATATAGGGAATTTCTGCCTTTTTGCCCCACAATTAGGGGAATTTCTGCAATGTTGCTCAAAATACAGGGAATTTCTGCCTTTTTGCCTGAAAATAAGAAGAATGCATAACTTTTTGCCATAAAAAAAGGGAAATATCTTCATTTTTGCTCCAAAATAAGGGGTATTTATGCCTTTTGACTCTAAATAAGTGGAATATCTGTCTTTTTCCCCTAAAACAAAGGGAATTTCTGTTTTTTTTGTTCCAAAATAAGGAAAATTTCTTACTTATTACCCTGAAATAAGTGAAATTTCTGCAATTTTGCCCCAAAATAAGGGAAATTACTGCCTTTTGCCCCCAAATAAGGGGAATTTCAGCCTTTTAACCTCAAAATAAGGGGAATTTCTGCATTTTTACTACAAAATATTAGGAATTTCTTTTTTTTTTGCCCCAAAATAAGGAAAATTTCTGCTTTTTTTCCCTGAAATAAGTGAAATTTCTGCAATTTTGCCCCAAAATAAGTGAAATTTCTTCAATTTTGCCCTATAATAAGGTAAATTTCTGGAATTTTGCCCCAAATAAGTGGAATTTCTGAGTTTCGCCCCAAAATAAAGAGAATTTCTGTCTTTTTGCCCCAACATATATGGAATTTCTACCTTTTTGCCTGACAATTAGGGGAATTTCTGCAATTTTGCTCCAAAATACAAGGAATTTTGCCTTTTTGCCATAAAAAAGGGAAATTTCTTAATTTTTGCTCCAAAATAAGGAAAATTTCTGCTTTTTTGCCTCTAAATAAGTGGTATTTTGGTCTTTTTCCTCCAAAACAAAGGGAATTTCTGTCTTTTTTGCCCCAAAATTAAAAAAATTTCTGACTTATTAACCTGAAATAAGTTAAATTTCTGCAATTTTGCCCCAAAATAATGGAAATTTCGGCCTTTTTACCCCCAAATAAAGGGAATTTCACCCTTTTTACCTCAAAATAAAGGGAATTTCTTTATTTTTGCCACAAAATATTAGGAATTTCTGCCTTTTTGCCCCAAAATAAGGAAAATTTCTGCCTTTTTTCCCTGAAATAAGTGAAATTTCTGCAATTTTGGCCCAAAATAAGTGGAATTTCTGCCTTTTTGCCCCCAAATAAGGGGAATTTTAGCCTTTTTACCTCAAAATAAGGGGAATTTCTAAATTTTTGCCCCAAAATATGGGAAATTTCTGCCTTTTTGCCCCAAAATAAGAAAAATTTCTGCAATTTTGTACCAAAATAAAAGAAATTTCTGCACTTTTGCTTCGAAATAGAAAAATTTCTATTTTTTTTCTGAAAATAAGTGAAATTTCTGAAATTTTGGCCCAAAATAAGTGAAATTTCTAGAATTTTGCCTCAAAATAAGTGAAATTTCTGGAATTTTGCCCCAAAATAAGTGGAATTTCTGAGTTTTACCCTAAAATAAGGAGAATTTCTGTCTTTTTGCCCCAATATATAGGGAATTTCTCCCTTTTTGCCCCATAATTAGGGGAATTTCTGCAATTTTGCTCCAAAAGACGGGGAATTTCTGCCTTTTTGCCCGAAAATAAGAATGCATACCTTTTTGCCATAAAAAAGGAAAATTTCTTCATTTTTGCTCCAAAATAAAAGGAATTTCTGCCTTTTTGACTCTAAATAAGTGGAATTTCTGTCTTTTTCCCCCAAAACAAAGGGAATTTCTGTCTTTTTTGTTCCAAAATAAGGAAAATTTCTGACTTATTACCCTGAAGTAAGTGAAATTTCTACAATTTTGCCCCCAAAAAAGGGAAATTTCTGCCTTTTTTGCCCCCAAATATAGGGAATTTCAGCCTTTTTACCTCAAAATAAGGAAAATTTCCGCCTTTTTTTCCTGAAATAAGTGAAATTTCTGAAATTTTGCCCCAAAATAAGTGAAATTTCTGCAATTTGGCCCCGAATATGGGAAATTTCTGGAATTTTGCCCCAAAATAAGTGGAATTTCTGAGTTTTGCCCCAAAATAAGAAGAATGTCTGTCTTTTTGCCCCAACATATAGGGAATTTCTGCCTTTTTGCCCCACAATTAGGGGAATTTCTGCAATGTTGCTCAAAATACAGGGAATTTCTGCCTTTTTGCCTGAAAATAAGAAGAATGCATACCTTTTTGCCATAAAAAAGGGAAATTTCTTCATTTTTGCTTCAAAATAAGGGGAATTTCTGCCTTTTTGACTCTAAATAAGTGGAATTTCTGTCTTTTTCCCCCAAAACAAAGGGAATTTCTGTCTTTTTTCTTCCAAAATAAAAAAAATTTCTTACTTATTACCCTGAAATAACTGAAATTTCTTCAATTTTGCCCCAAAATAAGGGAAATTACTGCCTTTTTGCCCCCAAATAAGGGTAATTTCAGCCTTTTTACCTCAAAATAAGGGGAATTTCTGCATTTTTGCCACAAAATATTAGGAATTTCTGCTTTTTGCCCCAAAATAAGGAAAATTTCTGCCTTTTTTCCCTGAAATAAGTGAAATTTCTGCAATTTTGCCCCAAAATAAGTGAAATTTCTGCAATTTTGTTCTAAAATAAGGTAAATTTCTGGAATTTTGCCCCAAATAAGTGGAATTTCTGAGTTTTGCCCCAAAATAAGGAGAATTTCTGTCTTTTTGCCCCAACATATAGGGAATTTCTACCTTTTTGCCCGACAATTAGGGGAATTTCTGCAATTTTGCTCCAAAATACGGGGAATTTCTGCCTTTTTGCCCGAAAATAAGAAGAATGCATACCTTTTTGCCATAAAAAAGGGAAATTTCTTCATTTTTGCTCCAAAATAAGGAAAATTTCTGCTTTTTTGCCTCTAAATAAGTGGTATTTCTGTCTTTTTCCCTCAAAACAAAGGGAATTTCTGTCTTTTTTGCCCCAAAATATGGAAAATTTCTTATTTATACCCTGAAATAAGTGAAATTTCTGCAATTTTGCCCCAAAATAAGCGAAATTTCGGCAGTTTTACCCCCAAATAAGGGGAATTTCACCCTTTTTACCTCAAAATAAAGGGAATTTCTGCATTTTTGCCACAATATATTAGGAATTTCTGCCTTTTTGCCCCAAAATAAGGAAAATTTCTGCCTTTTTTTCCCTGAAATAAGTGAAATTTCCGCAAGTTTGGCCCAAAATAAGTGAAATTTCTGCCTTTTTGCCCCCAAATAAGGGGAATTTTAGCCTTTTTACCCTAAAATAAGGGGAATTTCTGCATTTTTGCCCCAAAATATGGGAAATTTCTGCCTTTTTGCCCCAAAATAAGAAAAATTTCTGCAATTTTGTAACAAAATAAAAGAAATTTGTGCCTTTTTGCTTCCAAATAGAAAAATTTCTACTTTTTTTTCCGAAAAAAGTGAAATTTCTGAAATTTTGCCCCAAAATAAGTGAAATTTCTACAATTTTGCCCCAAAATAAGTGAAATTTCTGGAATTTTGCCCCAAAATAAGTGGAATTTCTGTCTTTTTCCCCCAAAACAAAGGGAATTTCTGTCTTTTTTGCCCCAAAATAAGGAAAATTTCTGACTTATTACCCTGAAATAAGTGAAATTTCTGCAATTTTGCCTCAAAACAAAGGAAATTTCTGCCTTTTTGCCCCAAAATAAGGGGAATTTCAGCCTTTTTACCTCAAAATAAAGGGAATTTCTGCTTTTTTGCCTCTAAATAAGTGGAATTTCTGTCTTTTTTCTCTAAAACAAAAGGAATTTCTTTCTTTTTGCCCCAAAATAAGGAAAATTTCTGACTTTTTTTGCTTAAATAAGTGAAATTTCTGCTTTTTTGCCCCCAAATAAGGGAATTTCATATTTTTACCCCAAAATAAGGGGAATTTCTGCATTTTTGCCCCAAAATATGGGAATTTTCTGCCTTTTTGCCCCAAAATAAGAAAATTTCTGCTTTTTTTTCTGAAATAACTGAAATTTCTGCAATTTTGTCCCAAAATAAGTGAAATTTCTGAGTTTTGCCACAAAATAAGGAGAATTTCTGTCTTTTTGCCCCAACATATAAGGAATTTCTGCCTTTTTGCCCCACAATTAGAGTAATTTCTGCAATTTTGCTCCAAAATACAGGGAATTTCTGCCTTTTTGTCTGAAAATAAGAAGAATGCATACCTTTTTGCCATAAAAAAGTAAAAATTTTTCATTTTTGCTCCAAAATATAAAGAATTTCTGCTTTTTTCCTCTAAATAATTCGAATTTCTGTTTTTTCCCCGAAAACAAATAGAATTTCTGTCTTTCTTGCCCCAAAATAAAGAAAATTTCTGATTTATTATCCTGAAATAAGTGAAATTTCTGCAATTTTGTCCCAAAATAAGGGAAATTACCGCCTTTTTGCCCCCAAATAAGGGGAATTTCAGCCTTTTTACCTCAAAATAATGGGAATTTCTGCATTTTTACTACAAAATATTAGGAATTTCTGTTTTTTGCCCCAAAATAAGGAAAATTTCTGCTTTTTTTCCCTGAAATAAGTGAAATTTCTGCAATTTTGCCTCAAAATAAGTGAAATTTCTGCAATTTTGCCCTAAAATAAGGTAAATTTCTGGAATTTTGCCCCAAATAAGTGGAATTTCTGAGTTTCGCCCCAAAATAAAGAGAATTTCTGTCTTTTTGCCCCAACATATATGGAATTTCTACCTTTTTGCCTGACAATTAGGGGAATTTCTGCAATTTTGCTCCAAAATACAAGGAATTTTTGCCTTTTTGCCATAAAAAAGGGAAATTTCTTAATTTTTGCTCCAAAATAAGGAAAATTTCTGCTTTTTTGCCTCTAAATAAGTGGTATTTTGGTCTTTTTCCTCCAAAATAAAGGGAATTTCTGTCTTTTTTGCCCCAAAATAAAAAAAATTTCTGACTTATTAACCTGAAATAAGTTAAATTTCTGCAATTTTGCCCCAAAATAATGGAAATTTCGGCCTTTTTACCCCCAAATAAGGGGAATTTCACCCTTTTTACCTCAAAATAAAGGGAATTTCTTTATTTTTGCCACAAAATATTAGGAATTTCTGCCTTTTTGCCCCAAAATAAGGAAAATTTCTGCCTTTTTTCCCTGAAATAAGTGAAATTTCTGCAATTTTGGCCCAAAATAAGTGGAATTTCTGCCTTTTTGCCCCCAAATAAGGATAATTTTAGTCTTTTTACCTCAAAATAAGGGGAATTTCTAAATTTTTGCCCCAAAATATGGGAAATTTCTGCCTTTTTGCCCCAAAATAAGAAAAATTTCTGAAATTTTGTACCAAAATAAAAGAAATTTCTGCATTTTTGCTTCGAAATAGAAAAATTTTTATTTTTTTTCTGAAAATAAGTGAAATTTCTGAAATTTTGGCCCAAAATAAGTGAAATTTCTAGAATTTTGCCCCAAAATAAGTGAAATTTCTGGAATTTTGCCCCAAAATAAGTGGAATTTCTGAGTTTTACCCCAAAATAAGGAGAATTTCTGTCTTTTTGCCCCAATATATAGGGAATTTCTCCCTTTTTGCCCCATAATTAGGGGAATTTCTGCAATTTTGCTCCAAAAGACGGGGAATTTCTGCCTTTTTGCCCGAAAATAAGAATGCATACCTTTTTGTCATAAAAAAGGAAAATTTCTTCATTTTTGCTCCAAAATAAAAGGAATTTCTGCCTTTTTGACTCTAAATAAGTGGAATTTCTGTCTTTTTCCCCAAAAACAAAGGGAATTTCTGTCTTTTTTGTTCCAAAATAAGGAAAATTTCTGACTTATTACCCTGAAGTAAGTGAAATTTCTACAATTTTGCCCCCAAAAAGGAAATTTCTGCCTTTTTTACCCCAAATATAGGGAATTTCAGCCTTTTTACCTCAAAATAAGGGGAATTTCTGCATTTTTGCCACAAAATATTAGGAATTTCTGCCTTTTTGCCCCAAAATAAGGAAAATTTCTGCCTTTTTTTCCTGAAATAAGTGAAATTTCTGAAATTTTGCCCCAAAATAAGTGAAATTTCTGCAATTTTGTCCCAAAATAAGGGAAATTTCTGCAATTTTGTACCAAAATAAAAGAAATTTCTGCCCTTTTGCTTCCAAATAAGAAAATTTCTGCTTTTTTTCTGAAATAAGTGAAATTTCTGAAATTTTTCCCCAAAATAAGTGAAATTTCTACAATTTTACCCCAAAATAAGTGAAATTTCTGGAATTTTGCCTCAAAATAATTGGAATTTCATAGTTTTGACCCAAAATAAGGAGAATTTCTGTCTTTTTGCCTCAACATATAGGGAATTTCTGCCTTTTTGCCCCACAATTATGGCAATTTCTGCAATTTTGCTCCAAAATACAGGGAATTTCTGCCTTTTTGCCCGAAAATAAGAAGAATGCATACCTTTTTGCCATAAAAAAGGAAAATTTCTTCATTTTTGCTCCAAAATAATGGGAATTTCTGCTTTTATGCCTCTAAATATGTGGAATTTCTGCTCTGTCCCCCAATACAAATAGAATTTCGGTCTTTTTGCTCCAAAATAAGGAAAATTTGTGACTTATTACCCAAATAAGTTAAATTTCTGCAATTTTGCCCCAAAATAAGTGAAATTTCTGCAATTTTGCCCCAAAATAAGTGAAATTTCTACAATTTTGCCCCAAAATAAGTGAAATTTCTGGAATTTTGCCCCAAAATAAGTGGAATTTCTGAGTTTTGCCCCAAAATAAGGAGAATCTCTGTCTTTTTGCCTCAACATATAGGGAATTTCTGCCTTTTTGCCCCACAATTAGGGGAATTTCTGCAATTTTGCTCCAAAATACTGGGAATTTCTGCCTTTTTGCCCGAAAATAAGAATGCATAACTTTTTGCCATAAAAAAGGAAAATTTCTTCATTTTTGCTCCAAAATAAAGGGAATTTCTGCCTTTTTGCCTCTAAATAAGTGGAATTTCTGTCTTTTTCCCCCAAAACAAAGGTAATTTCTGTCTCTTTTGCCCAAAAATAAGGAAAATTTCTGACTTATTACCCTGAAGTAAGTGAAATTTATGCAATTTTGCCCCAAAATAAGGGGACTTTCTGCTTTTTTGTCTCTAAATAAGTGGAATTTATGTATTTTTCCCCCAAAACAAAGGGAATTTCTGTCTTTTTTGCGCAAAATAAGGAAAATTTCTGACTTATTACCATGAAATAAGGGAAATTTCTGGAATTTTGCCCCAAATAAGAGAAATTTCTGCCTTTTTGCCCGAAAATAAGAAGAATGCATAACTATTTGCCATAAAAAAGGAAAATTTCTTCATTTTTGCTCCAAAATAAAGAGAATTTTTGCTTTTATGCCTCTAAATATGTGGAATTTCTGTCTTTGTCCCCCAAAACAAAGGGAATTTCTGTATTTTTTCCTCAAAATAATAAAAATTTTTTACTTATTACCCTGAAATAAGTGAAATTTCTGCAATTTTTCCCCAAAATAAGGGAAATTTCTCCCTTTTTGCCCTCAAATAATGGAAATTTCAGCCTTTTTACCTCAAAATAAGAAGAATTTCTGCATTTTGCCCCAAAATATGGGAAATTTCTGCCTTTTTGCCCAAAATAAAAAAATTTTCTGCAATTTTGTACCAAAATAAAAGAAAATTTTGCCTTTTTGCCCCAGAAGAAGAAAATTTCTGCTTTTTTTCCCTTAAATAACTGAAATTTCTGCAATTTTGCCCCAAAATAAGTGAAATTTCTGCAATTTTGCCCCAAAATAAGAGAAATTTCTGGAATTTTGCCTTAAAATATGTGGAATTTCTGAGTTTTGCTTCAAAATAAGAAGAATTTCTGTCTTTATGCCATAAAATATAGGGAATTTCTGCCTTTTTACCTTACAATTAGAGGAATTTCTGCAATTTGGCTCCAAAATACGGGAAATTTCTGGTTTTTGCCCGAAAATAAGAAGAATGCATACCTTTTTGCCATAAAAAAGAAAAATTTCTTCATTTTTGCTCCAAAATAAGGGGAATTTCTGCTTTTTTGCCTCTAAATAAGTGGAATTTCTGTCTTTTTCCCCCAAAACAAAGGGAATTCCTGTCTTATTTGCCCCAAATTAAAAAAAATTTCTGACTTATTACCCTGACATAAGTGAAATTTCTCCAATTTTGCCCCAAAATAAGTGAAATTTCTGCAATTTTGCCCCAAAATAAGGAAACTTTCTGACTTATTACCCTGAAATAAGTGAAATTTCTGCAATTTTGCCCCAAAATAAGGGAAATTTCTGCCTTTTTGCCCCCAAATAAGGGGAATTTCAGCCTTTTTCCTCAAAATAAGAATTTCTGCATTTTTGCCCCAAAATATGGTAAATTTCTGCATTTTTGCTCCAAAATAAGAAAAATTTCTGCAATTTTGTACCAAAATAAATGAAATGTCCGCCTTTTTGCCCCAAAATAAGAAAATTTCTGCTTTTTTTTCTGAAATAAGTGAAATTTTTGCAATTTTGCCCCAAAATAGGTGAAATTTCAGCAATTTTGCCCCAAAATAAGTGGAATTTCTGAGTTTTGCCCGAAAATAAGGAGGATTTCTGTCTTTTTGCACTAACATATAAGGAATTTCTGCCTTTTTGCCCCACAATTAGGGGAATTTCTACAATTTTGCTCCAAAATACGGGGAATTTCTGCTTTTTAGCCTAAAATAAGGGGAATGTATACCTTTTGCTACAAAAAAGGGAAATTTCTTCATTTTTGCTAAAAAATAAAAGGAATTTCTGCTTTTTTGCCTCTAAAAAAGTGGAATTTCTGTGTTTTCCCCACAAAACATAAGGAATTTCTGTGTTTTTTGCCCAAAATAAGGAAAATTTATGACTTATTACCCTGAAATAAGTGAAATTTCTGCAATTTTGCCCCAAAATAAGGGAAATTTCTGCCTTTTTGCCCCCAAATAAGGGGAATTTCAGCCTTTTTCCTCAAAATAAGAATTTCTGCATTTTTGCACCAAAATATGGGAAATTTCTGCATTTTTGCTCCAAAATAAGAAAAATTTCTGCAATTTTGTACCAAAATAAATGAAATTTCTGCCTTTTTGCCCCCAAATAAGGGGAATTTCAGCCTTTTTCCTCAAAATAAGAATTTCTGCATTTTTGCCCCAAAATATGGGAAATTTCTGCATTTTTGCTCCAAAATAAGAAAAATTTCTGCAATTTTGTACCAAAATAAATGAAATGTCTGCCTTTTTGCCCCAAAATAAGAAAATTTCTGCTTTTTTTTCTGAAATAAGTGAAATTTTTGCAATTTTGCCCCAAAATAGGTGAAATTTCAGCAATTTTGCCTCAAAATAAGTGGAATTTCTGAGTTTTGCCCGAAAATAAGGAGGATTTCTGTCTTTTTGCACTAACATATAAGGAATTTCTGCCTTTTTGCCCCACAATTAGGGGAATTTCTACAATTTTGCTCCAAAATACAGGGAATTTCTGCTTTTTAGCCTAAAATAAGGGGAATGTATACCTTTTGCTACAAAAAAGGGAAATTTCTTCATTTTTGCTAAAAAATAAAAGGAATTTCTGCTTTTTTGCCTCTAAAAAAGTGGAATTTCTGTGTTTTCCCCACAAAACAAAGGGAATTTCTGTGTTTTTTGCCCAAAATAAGGAAAATTTATGACTTATTACCCTGAAATAAGTGAAATTTCTGCAATTTTGCCCCAAAATAAGGGAAATTTCTGCCTTTTTGCCCCCAAATAAGGGGAATTTCAGCCTTTTTCCTCAAAATAAGAATTTCTGCATTTTTGCCCCAAAATATGGGAAATTTCTGCATTTTTGCTCCAAAATAAAAAAAATTTCTGCAATTTTGTACCAAAATAAATGAAATTTCTGCCTTTTTGCCCCAAAATAAGAAAATTTCTGCTTTTTTTTTTCTGAAATAAGTGAAATTTCTGCAATTTTGCCCCAAAATAGGTGAAATTTCAGCAATTTTCCCCCAAAATAAGGGAAATTTCTGGAATTTTGCCCTAAAATAAGTAAACTTCTGAGTTTTGCCCGAAAATAAGGAGAATTTCTGTCTTTTTGCACCAACATATAGGGAATTTCTGCCTTTTTGTTCCACAATTAGGGGAATTTCTGCAATTTTCCTCCAAAATACGGGGAATTTCTGCCTTTTTGCCCAAAAATAAAAAGAATGCATACCTTTTTGCCATAAAAAAGGGAAATTTCTTCATTTGTTCCCCAAATAAGAGGAATTTCTGCATTTTTGACTCTAAATAAGTTGAATTTCTGTCTTTTTCCCCCAAAACAAAGGAAATTTCTGTCCTTTTAGCTTCAAAATAAAAAAAATTTCTGACTTATTACCCTGAAATAAGTGAAATTTCTGCAATTTTGCCCCAAAATAAGGGAAATTACTGCCTTTTTTCCCTCAAATAAGGGGAATTCAGCCTTTTTACCTCAAAATAAGGGGAATTTCTAGATTTTTGCCACAAAATATTAGGAATTTCTGCCTTTTTGCCCCAAAATAAGGAAAATTTCTGCCTTTTTTTCCTGAAATAAGAGAAATTTCTGCAATTTTGCCCCAAAATAAGTGAAATTTCTTTAATTTTGCCCCTAAAATAATGGAAATTTCTTGAATTTTGCCCCAAAATAAGTGGAATTTCTGAGTTTTGCCCCAAAATAAGGAGAATTTCTGTCTTTTTGCCCTAACATATAGGAAATTTCTGCCTTTTTGCCCCACAATTAGGAGAATTTCTGCAATTTTGCTCCAAAATACGGGGAATTTCTTCCTTTTTGCTCGATAATAAGAAGAATGCATACCTTTTTGCCATAAAAAAGTGAAATTTTTGCAATTTTGCTCCAAAAGAAGGGAAATTTCTGCTTTTTTGCCTCTAAATATGTGGAATTTCTGTTTTTTTCCCCGAAAACAAAGGGAATTTCTGTCTTTTTTGCCCCAAAATAAGGAAAATTTCTGCCTTTTTGCCCCCAAAGAAGGGGAATATTAGCCTTTTTACCTCAAAATAAGGGGAATTTCTGCGTTTTTGCCACAAAATATTAGGAATTTCTGTTTTTTTGCCCAAAAATAAGGAAAATTTCTGCCTTTTTTCCCTGAAATAAGTGAATTTTCTGCAATTTTGCCCCAAAATAAGTGAAATTTCTGCAATTTTGCCCCAAAATAAGGGAAATTTCTGGAATTTTGCCCCAAAATAAGAGAAATTTCTGCTTTTTGACCTCAAATGAGGAGAATTTCAGCCTTTTTACCTCAAAATAAGGGGAATTTCTGCATTTTTGCCCCAAAATTTGGGAAATTTCTGCCTTTTTGCCCCAAATTAAGAAAAATTTCTGCAATTTTGTACCAAAATAAAAGAAATTTCTGCCTTTTTGCCCCAAAATAAGAAAATTTTGCTTTTTTTCTGAAATAAATGAAATTTCTGCAATTTTGCCTCAAAATATTTTAAATTTCTGAATTTTGCCCTAAAATAAGGAGAATTTCTGTCTATTTGCCCCAACATATAGGGAATTTCTGCCTTTTTGCACCACAATTAGGGGAATGTCTGCAATTTTGCTCCAAAATACGGGGAATTTCTGCCTTTTTGCCCGAAAATAAGAATGCATACCTTTTTGCCATAAAAAAGGAAAATTTCTTCATTTTTGCTCCAAAATAAGGGGAATTTCTGCCTTTTTGACTCTAAATAAGTGGAATTTCTGTCTTTTCCCCCAAAACAAAGGGAATTTCTGTCTTTTTTGTTCCAAAATAAGGAAAATTTCTGACTTATTACCCTGAAGTAAGTGAAATTTCTACAATTTTGCCCCAAAAAAAGGGAAATTTCTGCCTTTTTGCCCCCAAATAAGGGGAATTTCAGCTTTTTTACCTCAAAATAAGGGGAATTTCTGCATTTTTGCCACAAAATATTAGGAATTTCTGCCTTTTTGCCCCAAAATAAGGAAAATTTCTGCCTTCTTTTTCAGAAATAAGTGAAATTTCTGAAATTTTGCCCCAAAATAAGTGAAATTTCTGCAATTTTGCCCCAAAATAAAGGAAATTTCTGGAATTTTGTACCAAAATAAAAGAAATTTCTGCCTTTTTGCTTCAAAATTAGAAAATTTCTGCTTTTTTTCTGAAATAAGTGAAATTTCTGAAATTTTTCCCCAAAATAAGTGAAATTTCTACAATTTTGCCCCAAAATAAGTGAAATTTCTGGAATTTTGCCTCAAAATAATTGGAATTTCTGAGTTTTGACATAAATAAGGAGAATTTCTGTCTTTTTGCCTCAACATATAGGGAATTTCTGCCTTTTTGCCCCACAATTAGGGCAATTTCTGCAATTTTGCTCCAAAATACGGGGAATTTCTGCCTTTTTGCCCGAAAATAAGAAGAATGCATACCTTTTTGCCATAAAAAAGGAAAATTTCTTCGTTTTTGCTCTAAAATAAGGGGATTTTCTGCTTTTATGCCTCTAAATATGTAGAATTTCTGTCTTTGTCCCCTAATACAAATAGAATTTCTGTCTTTTTGCCCCAAAATAAGGAAAATTTCTGACTTATTACCCTGAAATAAGTTAAATTTCTGCAATTTTGCCCCAAAATAAGTGAAATTTCTGCAATTTTGCCCCAAAATAAGTGAAATATCTGAAATTTTGCCCCAAAATAAGTGGAATTTCTGAGTTTTGACCAAAGATATGGAGAATTTCTGTCTTTTTGCCCCAACATATAGGGAATTTCTGCCTTTTTGCCCCACAATTAGGGGAATTTCTGCAATTTTGCTCCAAAATACGGGTAATTTCTTCCTTTTTGCGCGAAAATAAGTAGAATGCATAACTTTTTGCCATAAAAAAGGGAAATTTTTGCAATTTTGCTCCAAAATAAGGGGAATTTTTGCTTTTATGCCTCTAAATAACTGGAATTTCTGTCTTTTTCCCCCAAAACAAAGGTAATTTCTGTCTTTTTTGCCCAAAAATACGGAAAATTTCTGACTTATTACCCTGAAGTAAGTGAAATTTATGCAATTTTGCCCCAAAATAAGGGGAATTTCTGCTTTTTTGTCTCTAAATAAGTGGAATTTATGTATTTTTTCCCCCAAAACAAAGGGAATTTCTGTCTTTTTTGCGCAAAATAAGGAAAATTTCAGACTTATTACTATGAAATAAGGGAAATTTCTGTAATTTTGCCCCAAATAAGGGAAATTTCTGCCTTTTTGCCCCTAAATAAGGGGGATTTTAGCCTTTTTACCTCAAAATAAGGGGAATTTCTGCAATTTTGCTACAAAATATTAGGAATTTCTGCATTTTTGCCCCAAAAAAAAAAAAAATTCTGCCTTTTTTCACTGAAATAAGTAAAATTTCTGCAATTTTGCCCCAAAATAAGTGAAATTTCTGCAATTTTGTCCCAAAATAAGGGAAATCTCTGGAATTTTGCCCCAAAATAAGTGGAAGTTCTGAGTTTTGCCCAAAAATAAGGAGAATTTCTGTTTTTTGCCCTAACATATAGGGAATTTCTGCCTTTTTGCCCCACAATAAGAGGAATTTCTGCAATTTTTCTCCAAAATATGGGGAATTTCTGCCTTTTTGCCCGAAAGTAAGAATGCATAGCTTTTTGCCATAAAAAGGGAAATTTCTTCATTTTTGCTCCAAAATAAGGGGAATTTCTGCTTTTTTGCATCTAAATAAGTGGAATTTCTGTCTTTTTCCCCCAAAACAAAGGGAATTTCTGTCTTTTTTGCCCCAAAATAAGGAAAATTTCTGACTTATTACCCTGAAATAAGTGAAATTTCTGCAATTTTGCCCTAAAATAAGGGAAATTTCTGCCTTTTTGGCCCCCAAATAAAGGGAATTTCAGCCTTTTTACCTCCAAATAAGGGAAATTTCTGCATTTTTGCCACAAAATATTAGGAATTTCTGCCTTTTTGCCTCTAAATAAGTGGAATTTCTGTCTTTTTCCCCCAAAACAAAGGGAATTTCTGTCTTTTATGACCCAAAATAAGGAAAATTTCTGACTTATTACCGTGAAATAAGTGAAATTTCTGCAATTTTGCCCCAAAATAATGGAAATATTTGCCTTTTTGCCTACAAATAAAAGGAATTTCAGCATTTTTACCTCAAAATAAGGGGAATTTCTGCATTTTTGCCACAAAATATTAGGAATTTCTGCCTTTTTGCCCCAAAATAAAAAAAATTTCTGCCTTTTTTCCCTGAAATAAGTGAAATTTCTGCAATTTTGCCTCAAAATAAGTGAAATTTCTGCAATTTTGCCCCAAAATAAGGGAAATTTCTGGAATTTTGCCCAAAAATAAGTGGAATTTCTGAGTTTTGCTTCAAAATAAGAAGAATATCTGTCTTTTTGCACTAATATATATGGAATTTCTGCCTTTTTGCCCCACAATTAGGGGAATTTCTGCAATTTTGCTCCAAAATAAGGGGAATTTCTGCTTTTTTGCCCGAAAATAAAAAGAATGCATACATTTTGGCCATAAAAATAGAGAAATTTCTTCATTTTTGCTCCAAAATAAGGGGAATTTCTGCTTTTTTGCCTTTAAATAAGTAGAATTTCTGTCTCTTTCCCCCAAAACAAAGGAAATTTCTGTCCTTTTAGCCCCAAAATAAGGAAAATTTCTGACTTATTACCCTGAAATAAGTGAAATTTCTGCAATATTGCCCGAAAATAAGGGAAATTTCTGTCTTTTTGCCCCCAAATAAGGGGAATTTCAGCCTTTTTCCTCAAAATAAGAATTTCTGCATTTTTGCCCCAAAATATGGGAAATTTCTGCATTTTTGCTCCAAAATAAGAAAAATTTCTGCAATTTTGTACAAAAATAAAAGAAATTTCTGCCTTTTTGCCCCAAAATAAGAAAATTTCTGCTTTTTTTTGAAATAAGTGAAATTTCTGCAATTTTGCCCCAAAATAAGGGAAATTTCTGGAATTTTGCCCTAAAATAAGTGAAATTTCTGAGTTTTGCCCCAAAATAAGGAGAATTTCTGTCTTTTTGCCCCAACATATAGGGAATTTCTGCCTTTTTGCTTCCAAATAAGAAAATTTCTGCTTTTTTTTCTGAAATAAGTGAAATTTCTGCAAATGTGCCCAAAATAAGTGATATTTCTGCAATTTTGCCCCAAAATAA
This sequence comes from Micromys minutus, assembly GCF_963924665.1. NCBI lineage: Eukaryota > Metazoa > Chordata > Mammalia > Rodentia > Muridae > Micromys > Micromys minutus. The sequence goes on from NW_027667221.1 coordinate 706,829, forward strand.
GTGAAATTTCTGCAATTTTGTACCAAAATAAAAGAAATTTCTGCCTTTTTGCTTCCAAATAAGAAAATTTCTGCTTTTTTTTCTGAAATAAGTGAAATTTCTGAAATTTTGCCCCAAAATAAGTGAAATTTCTACAATTTTGCCCCAAAATAAGTGAAATTTCTGGAATTTTGCCCCAAAATAAGTGGAATTTCTGAGTTTTGACCCAAAATAAGAATTTCTGTCTTTTTGCCCCACAATTATGGGAATTTCTGCAATTTTGCTCCAAAATACAGGGAATTTCTGCCCTTTAGCCCGAAAATAAGAAGAATGCATAACTTTTTGCCATAAAAAAGGAAAATTTCTTCATTTTTGCTCTAAAATAAGGGAAATTTCTTCTTTTATGCCTCAAATATGTGGAATTTCTGTCTTTTTCCCCCAAAACAAAGGTAATTTCTGTCTTTTTTGCCCAAAACAAAGGGAATTTCTGTATTTTTGCCCCAAAATAAGGAAAATTTCTGACTTATTACCCTGAAATAAGTGAAATTTCTGCAATTTTTCCCCAAAATAAGGGAAATTTCTCCCTTTTTGCCCCCAAATAACGGGTATTTCAGCCTTTTTACCTCAAAATAAGGTGAATTTCTGACTTTTTGCCCGAAAATTATGAGAATTTCTGCAATTTTGCTTCAAAATACGGGGAATTTCTGCCTTTTATTCCCAAAATAAAGGTAATTTCTGCATTTTCCCCCAATATTTGGGTAATTTCTGCATTTTACCTCTAAATAAAGGGAATTTCTGCATTTTACCTCAAAATAGGAAGAATTTCTGCGTTTTGCCCCAAATTATGGGGAATTTCTGCCTTTTTGTTCCAAAATAAGGAAAATTTCTTCAATTTTGTACCATAATAAAAGAAATTTCTACTTTTTGCCCCAAAATAAGGGGAATTTCTGAATTTTTGCTTTGAAATAAATGAAATTTCTACTATTTTGCCCGAAAATAAGGGAAATTTGTGCCTTATTGCTTCAAAATAAAGGGAATTTCTGCCTTTGCCCCAAAATATGTGGAATTTCAGCATTTTACCTCAAAATAAGGGGAATTTCAGCATTTTTGCAACAAAATATGGAGAATTTCTGCCTTTTTGCCCCAAAATAAATGGAATTTCTGCATTTTTGCACCAATATTAGGGGAATTCCTGCAATTTTGCTCCAAAATACGGGTCATTTCTGCCTTTTTGCCCGAAATTAAGTGGAATTTCTGCCTTTTTGTCCCGAAATAAGTGAAATTTCTTCAATTATAGCCAAAAATTAGGGATTTCATCTTTTTGCCCCAAAATAAGAGGAATTTCTGTCATTTTGCCCTGAAATATTTGAAATATCTGCAATTTTACTCCAAAATAAGGGGAATTTCTGCCTTTTGTCCCAAAATTAGGGGAATTTCTGCAATTTTGCTCCAAAATACGGGGAATTTCTGCCTTTTTGCCCGAAAATAAGGGGAATGCATAACTTTTTGCCATAAAAAAGGGAAATTTCTTCATTTTTGCTCCAAAATAAGAGGAAATTCTGCCATTTTTTCTCTAAATAAGTGGAATTTCTGAGTTTTGCCCCAAAATAAGGAGAATTTCTGTATTTTGCCCCAACACATAGAGAATTTCTGCCTTTTTGCCCCACAATTAGGGGATTTTCTGCAATTTTGCTCCAAAATACAGGGAATTTCTGCCTTTTTGCAAGAAAATAAGGAGAATGCATATCTTTTTGCAATTAAAAAGGGAAATTTCTTCATTGTTGCTTCAAAATAAGGGGAATTTCTGACTTTTTGCCTCTAAATAAGTGGAATTTCTGTCTTTTTCCCCCAAAACTAAGGGAATTTCTTTCTTTTTTGGCCCAAAATAAGGAAAATTTCTGACTTATTACCCTGAAATAAGTGAAATTTCTGCAATTTTGCCCCAAAATAAGGTAAATTTCTGTCTTTTTGCCCTGAAATATGTGAAATATTTGCAATTTTAACCCAAAATAAAGTGAATTTCTGCCTTTTTGCCACAAAATAATTGGAATTTCTGCTATTTTGTCCCAAAATAAGAAAAATTTTTGCTTTTTTTCTCTGAAATAAGTGAAATTTCTGCAATTTTGCTCTAAAATAAGAGAAATTTCTGCAATTTTTCCCCATAATAATGGAAATTTCTGCAATTTTGACCCAAAATAAGGGGAATTTCTGTTTTTTGCCCCCAAATAAGGAAAATTTCTGCAATTTTGCCCTAATATAAGGGGAATTTCTGCCTTTTGCCCCAAAATAAGGAGAATATCTGCCTTTTTGCCCCCCAAAAAAGAAAATTACTGTATTTTTTTACCCCAAAATAAGTGAAATTTCTGCAATTTTGCCCCAAAATAAGTGGAATTTCTGATTTTGGCCCAAAATAAAGAGAATTTCTGACTTTTTGCACGAACATATAAGGAATTTCTGCCTTTTTGCCCCACAATTAGGGGAATTTCTGCAATTTTGCTCCAAAATATGGGGAATTTCTGCTTTTTAGCCCGAAAATAAGGGGAATGTATACCTTTTGCCACAAAAAAGGGAAATTTCTTCATTTTTGCTCTAAAATAAGGGGAATTTCTGTTTTTTGCCTCTAAATAAGTGTAATTTCTGTATTTTCCCCCAAAACAAAGAAAATTTCTGTCTTTATTGCCCTAAAATAGGAAAATTTCTGACTTAATACCCTAAAAAAAGTGAAATTTCTGCAATTTTGCCCCAAAATAAGGGAAATTTCTGCCTTTTTGCCCCCAAATACAGGGAATTTCAGCATTTTTACCTCAAAATAAGGGGTATTTCTGCATTTTTGGCCCAAACTATAGGAAATTTCTGCCTCTTTGCCCCAAATTAAGAAAAATTTCTGCAATTTTGTACCAAAATAAAAGAAATTTCTGCCTTTTACCCAAAATAAGAAAATTTCTGCATTTTTTTCTGAAATAAGTGAAATTTCTGCAATTTTGCCCCATAATAAGTGAAATTTCTTCAATTTTGCCCCAAAATTAGGGAAATTTCTGGAATTTTGCTCCAAAATAAGTGGAATTTCTGAGTTTTGCCCCAAAAAAAGGAGAATTTCTGTCTTTTTGCCCGAACATATAGGGAATTTCTGCCTTTTTGCCCCACAATTAGAGGAATTTCTGCAATTTTGCTCCAAAATACGGGGAATTTCTGCATTTTTGCCCGAAAATAAGAAGAATGCATACCTTTTTGCCATAAAAAAGGGAAATTTCTTTATTTTTGCTGCAAAATAAGGGGAATTTCTGACTTTTTGCCTCTAAATAAGTGGAATTTCTGTCTTTTTCCCCCCAAACAAAGGGAATTTCTGTCTTTTCTGCCACAAAATAAGTAAAATTTCTGACTTATGCTCTGAAATAAGTGAAATTTCTGCAATTTTGCCACAAAATAAGGGAAATTTCTGCCGTTTTGTCCCCAAATAAGGGGAATTTCAGACTTTTTACCTCAAAATAAAAGGAATTTCTGCATTTTTGCCACATAATATTAGGAATTTCTGCTTTTTTGCCCCAAAATAAGGAAAATTTCTGCCTTTTTTCCCTGAAATAAGTGAAATTTCTGCAATTTTACCCCAAAATAAGTGAAATTTCTTCAATTTTGCCCAAAAATAAGGGAAATTTCTGGAATTTTGCCCCAAAATAAGTGGAATTTCTGAATTTTTCCCCAAAATAAGGAGAATTTCTGTCTTTTTTCTTTAACATATAGGAAATTTCTGCTTTTTTGTCCCACATTTAGGGGAATTTCTGCAATTTTGCTCCAAAATACGAGGAATTTCTGCCTTTTAGCCCGAAAATAAGGGGAATGTATACCTTTTGCCTCAAAAAAAGGAAATTTCTTCATTTTTGCCCCAAAATAAGAAAAATTTCTGCCTTTTTACTTCAAAATAAGTGAAATTACTGCCTTTTTACCCAAAAATAAACGGAATTTCTGATTTTTGCCTCAAAATAAAAAAAAATTTTGAATTATGCCCTGAAATAAGTGAAATTTCTGCAATTTTGCCCAAAATGAAAGAAATTTCTGCCTTTTTGCCACAAAATAAAGGGAATTTCTGTGTTTTTGCCCCAAAATAAGGGAAATTTCTGCCTTTTTGCCCCCAATAAAGGGGAATTTCAGCCTTTTTACCTCAAAATAAGGGGAATTTCTGCATTTTTTGCCACAAAATATTAAGAATTTCTGCCATTGTGCTCCAAAATATGGAAAATTTCTGCTTCTTTACCCTGAAATATGTGAAATTTCTGCAATTTTGCCCCAAAATAAGTGAAATTTCTGGAATTTTGCCCCAAAATAAGTGAAATTTCTGGAATTTTGCCCCAAAATAACTGGAATTTCTGTCTTTTTGCCCCAACATATAAGGAATTTCTGCATTTTTGCCCCACAATTAGGGGAATTTCTGCAATTTAGCTCCAAAATACTGGGTATTTCTGCTTTTTTGCCCGAAAATAATGGGTATGTATACCTTTTGCCACAAAAAAAGGGAAATTTCTTCATTTTTTCCCCAAAATAAGAGGAATTTCTGACTTATTTCTTCAAAATAAGTGAAATTTCTGCCTTTTTACCCAAAAACAAACAGAATTTCTGTCTTTTTACTCCAAAATAAAAGGAATTTTTGAATTATGCCCTGAAATAAGTGAAATTTCTGCAATTTTGCCTTAAAAGAAAAGAAATTTCTGCAATTTTTCCCCATAATAAAGGAATTTTCTGCAATTTTGCCCCAAAATAAAGGGAATTTCTGTTTTTTGTCACCAAATAAGAAAAATTTCTGCAATTTTGCCATAAATAAGGGGAATTTCTGCCTTTTGCCCCAAAATCAAAGGAATTTCTGCCTTTTTGCCCCGAAATATAGAAAATTATTGCATGTTTTACCCCAAAATTAGGTGAATTTCTGCAATTTTGTCTCAAAATACGGGGATTTTCTCACTTTTTCGCCGAAAATAAAGGGAATTTTTGCCATTTTTCCGCGAAATAAGTGAAATTTCTGCAGTTTTATCCCAAAATAAGAAGAAGCTCTGCATTTTTGCCCCAAAATTATGGGAATTTCTGCAATTTTGTTCCAAAATACGGGGAATTTCTGCCTTTTTGCCTGAAAATAGAGGGAATGTATACTTTTTGCCATAAAAAAGGGAAATTTCTTCATTTTTACCCCAAAATAAGGGGATTTGCCACCTTTTTGACCCAAAATAAGTGCAATTTCTGAATTTTTCCAAAAATATACGAAATTTCTGTCTTTTTGCCCCAAAATAACGGGAATTTCTGATTTTTGCCCTAAAATAAGTTAAATTTCTAAAATTTTTCCCCAAAATAAGGGAAATGTCTGCTTTTTGACCCAAAATAAGAAGAATTTCTGACTTTTTGCCCCAAAATAAGGGGAATTTCAGCCTTTTTACCTCAAAATAAGGGGAATTTCTGCATTTTTGCCACAAAATATGGGAAATTTCTGCCTTTTTGCCCAAAATAAGAAAAATTTCTACAATTTTGTACCAAAATAAAAGAAATTTCTGCCTTTTTCCCCAAAATAAGAAAATTTCTGTTTTTTTCCCTGAAATAAGAGAAATTTCTGCAATTTTGCCACAAAATAAGTGAAATTTCTGCAATTTTGCCCCAAAATAAGGGAAATTTCTGGAATTTTGCCCCAAAATAAGTGGAATTTCTGAGTTTTGCCCCAAAATAAGAAGAATTTCTGTCTTTTTTGCCCCCAAATAAGAAAAATTTTTGACATATTACCCTTAAATAAGTCAAATTTCTGCAATTTTTCCCCAAAATAAGGAAAATTTCTGCTTTTTTGCTTCCAAGTAAGGGAATTTCAGCATTTTTACCTCAAAATAATGGTTATTTATGTATTTTTGCCCCAAAATATGGGAAATTTCTGCCATTGTGCCCCAAAATAAGAAATATTCTGCTTTTTTCCCCTGAAATAAGTGAAATTTCAGCAATTTTGCCCCAAAATAAGGGAAGTTTCTGCCTTTTTGCCCCCAAATAAAGGGAATTTCAGCATTTTTACCTCAAAATAAGGGAAATTTCTGAATTTTTGCCACAAAATATTAGGAATTTCTGACTTTTTACTCCAAAAAAGAAAATTTCTGCCTTTTTTCCCTGAAATAAGTGAAATTTCTGCAATTTTGCCCCAAAGTAAGTGAAATTTCTACAATTTTGCCCTAAAATAAGGGAAATTTCATGAATTTTGCCCCAAAATAAGTGGAATTTCTGAGTTTTGCCCCAAAATAAGGAGAATTTATGTCTTTTTGCCCCAACATATAGAGAATTTCTGACTTTTTGCAACACAATTAGGGGAATTTCTGAAATTTTGCTCCAAAATACGGAGAATTTCTGCTTTTTGCTCGAAAATAAGAAGAATGCATAACTTTTTGCCATTAAAAAGGGAAATTTCTTCATTTTTGCTCCAAAATAAGGAGAATTTCTTTTTTTTTTGCCTCTAAATAAGTGGAATTTCTGTTTTTTTCCCCCAAAATAAAGGGAATTTCTGTCTTTTTGGCCCAAAAATAAGGAAAATTTCTGACTTATTACCCTAAAATAAGTAAAATTTCTGCAATTTTTCACCAAAATAAAGGAAATTTCTGCCTTTTTGCCCCCAAATAAAGGGAATTTCAGCATTTTTACCTCAAAATAAGGGAAATTTCTGCATTTTTGCCACAAAATATTAGGAATTTCTGACTTTTTACTTCAAAAAAGAAAATTTCTGCCTATTTTCCCTGAAATAAGTGAAATTACTGCAATTTTGCCCCAAAGTAAGTGAAATTTCTGCAATTTTGCCATAAAATAAGGGAAATTTCATGAATTTTGCCCCAAAATAAGTTGAATTTCTGAGTTTTGCCCCAAAATAAGAAGAATTTCTGTCTTTTTGCCCTAACATATAGGGAATTTCTGCCTTTTTGCCCCACAATTAGGGGAATTTCTGCAATTTTGCTCCAAAATTCGGGGAATTTCTGCTTTTTAGCCCGAAAATAAGGGGAATGCATACCTTTTGCCATTAAAAAGGGAAATTTCTTCATTTTTGCTCCATAATATGAGGAATTTCTGCCATTTTGCCTCTAAATATGTGGAATTTCTGAGTTTTGCCCCAAAATAAGGAGAATTTCTGTATTTTGCCCCAACATATAGAGAATTTCTGCCTTTTTGCCCCACAATTAGGGGATTTTCTGCAATTTTGCTCCAAAATACGGGGAATTTCTGCTTTTTTGCCCGAAAATAAGGGGAATGCATACCTTTTTGCAATAAAAAAAGGAAATTTCTTCATTTTTGCTCCAAAATACGAGGAATTTCTGCCATTTTGCCTCTAAATAAGTGGAATTTCTTAGTTTTGCCTCAAAATAAGGAGAATTTCTCTATTTTGCCCCAACATATAGAGAATTTCTGCCTATTTGCCCCACAATTAGGGTATTTTCTGCACTTTTGCTCAAAAAATACGGGGAATTTCTGCCTTTTTGCCCGAAAATAAGTGGAATGCATCCTTTTATGCCATAAAAAAGGGAAATGTCTTCATTTTTGCTCTAAAATAAGGGGAATTTCTGCCTTTTTGCCTCTAAATAAGTGGAATTTCTGTCGTTTTCCCCCAAAACGAAGGGAATTTCTGTCTTTTTTGCCCAAAAATAAGAAAATTTCTGACTTATTACCCTGAAATAAGTGAAATTTCTGCAATTTTCCTCCTAATAAGGGAAATTTCTGCCTTTTTGCCCTGAAATATGTGAAATATCTGCAATTTTAACCCAAAATATGGTGAATTTCTGCCTTTTTGCCCCAAAATAATGGGAATTTCTGACTTTTTGTCTCAAAATAAGAAAAATTTTTGCTTTTTTTCTCTGAAATAAGTGAAATTTCTGCAATTTTGCCCTAAAATAAGGGAAATTTCTGCAATTTTTCCCCATAATATGGGAAATTTCTGCAATTTTGCCCCAAAATAATGGGAATTTCTGTTTTTGCCCCCAAATAAAGGAAATTTCTGCAATTTTGCCCTAAAATAAGAGGAATTTCTGCCTTTTGCCCCAAAATAAGGAGAATATCTGCCTTTTTGCCTCAAAATAAAGAAAATTACTGTATTTTTTACCACAAAATAAGTGAATTTCTGCAATTTTGCTCCAAAATACGGGGATTTTCTGCCTTTTTCGCCGAAAATAAGGGGAATTTCTGCCACTTTACCGTGAAATAAGTGAAATTTTGGCCTTTTCACCAAAAATAAACGAAATTTCTGTATTTTTGCCCCAAAATAAGGGGAATTTCTGACTTTTTGCCCGAAAATAAGGGAAATTTTTGCTTTTTTACCCCAAAATAAGGGGAATTTCTGCCTTTCTGCCACGAAATAAGAAAATTTCTACCTTTTTTCTGTAATAAGTGAAATTTTTGCAATTTTGCCCCAAAATAAGGGAAATTTCTGCAATTTTGCTCAAATGTAAAGGAAATTTCTGCAATTTTGCCCCAAAATAAGGTGAATTTCTGACTTTTTGCCCGAAAATTATGAGAATTTCTGCAATTTTGCTTCAAAATACGGGGAATTTCTGCCTTTTATTCCCAAAATAAAGGGAATTTCTGCATTTTCCCCCAATATTTGGGTAATTTCTGCATTTTACCTCTAAATAAAGGGAATTTCTGCATTTTACCTCAAAATAGGAAGAATTTCTGCGTTTTGCCCCAAATTATGGGGAATTTCTGCCTTTTTGTTCCAAAATAAGGAAAATTTCTTCAATTTTGTACCATAATAAAAGAAATTTCTACTTTTTGCCCCAAAATAAGGGGAATTTCTGAATTTTTGCTTTGAAATAAATGAAATTTCTACTATTTTGCCCGAAAATAAGGGAAATTTGTGCCTTATTGCTTCAAAATAAAGGGAATTTCTGCCTTTGCCCCAAAATATGTGGAATTTCAGCATTTTACCTCAAAATAAGGGGAATTTCAGCATTTTTGCAACAAAATATGGAGAATTTCTGCCTTTTTGCCCCAAAATAAATGGAATTTCTGCATTTTTGCACCAATATTAGGGGAATTCCTGCAATTTTGCTCCAAAATACGGGTCATTTCTGCCTTTTTGCCCGAAATTAAGTGGAATTTCTGCCTTTTTGTCCCGAAATAAGTGAAATTTCTTCAATTATAGCCAAAAATTAGGGATTTCATCTTTTTGCCCCAAAATAAGAGGAATTTCTGTCATTTTGCCCTGAAATATTTGAAATATCTGCAATTTTACTCCAAAATAAGGGGAATTTCTGCCTTTTGTCCCAAAATTAGGGGAATTTCTGCAATTTTGCTCCAAAATACGGGGAATTTCTGCCTTTTTGCCCGAAAATAAGGGGAATGCATAACTTTTTGCCATAAAAAAGGGAAATTTCTTCATTTTTGCTCCAAAATAAGAGGAAATTCTGCCATTTTTTCTCTAAATAAGTGGAATTTCTGAGTTTTGCCCCAAAATAAGGAGAATTTCTGTATTTTGCCCCAACACATAGAGAATTTCTGCCTTTTTGCCCCACAATTAGGGGATTTTCTGCAATTTTGCTCCAAAATACGGGGAATTTCTGCCTTTTTGCAAGAAAATAAGGAGAATGCATATCTTTTTGCAATTAAAAAGGGAAATTTCTTCATTGTTGCTTCAAAATAAGGGGAATTTCTGACTTTTTGCCTCTAAATAAGTGGAATTTCTGTCTTTTTCCCCCAAAACTAAGGGAATTTCTTTCTTTTTTGGCCCAAAATAAGGAAAATTTCTGACTTATTACCCTAAAATAAGTAAAATTTCTGCAATTTTTCACCAAAATAAAGGAAATTTCTGCCTTTTTGCCCCCAAATAAAGGGAATTTCAGCATTTTTACCTCAAAATAAGGGAAATTTCTGCATTTTTGCCACAAAATATTAGGAATTTCTGACTTTTTACTTCAAAAAAGAAAATTTCTGCCTATTTTCCCTGAAATAAGTGAAATTACTGCAATTTTGCCCCAAAGTAAGTGAAATTTCTGCAATTTTGCCATAAAATAAGGGAAATTTCATGAATTTTGCCCCAAAATAAGTTGAATTTCTGAGTTTTGCCCCAAAATAAGAAGAATTTCTGTCTTTTTGCCCTAACATATAGGGAATTTCTGCCTTTTTGCCCCACAATTAGGGGAATTTCTGCAATTTTGCTCCAAAATTCGGGGAATTTCTGCTTTTTAGCCCGAAAATAAGGGGAATGCATACCTTTTGCCATTAAAAAGGGAAATTTCTTCATTTTTGCTCCATAATATGAGGAATTTCTGCCATTTTGCCTCTAAATATGTGGAATTTCTGAGTTTTGCCCCAAAATAAGGAGAATTTCTGTATTTTGCCCCAACATATAGAGAATTTCTGCCTTTTTGCCCCACAATTAGGGGATTTTCTGCAATTTTGCTCCAAAATACGGGGAATTTCTGCTTTTTTGCCCGAAAATAAGGGGAATGCATACCTTTTTGCAATAAAAAAAGGAAATTTCTTCATTTTTGCTCCAAAATACGAGGAATTTCTGCCATTTTGCCTCTAAATAAGTGGAATTTCTTAGTTTTGCCTCAAAATAAGGAGAATTTCTCTATTTTGCCCCAACATATAGAGAATTTCTGCCTATTTGCCCCACAATTAGGGTATTTTCTGCACTTTTGCTCAAAAAATACGGGGAATTTCTGCCTTTTTGCCCGAAAATAAGTGGAATGCATCCTTTTATGCCATAAAAAAGGGAAATGTCTTCATTTTTGCTCTAAAATAAGGGGAATTTCTGCCTTTTTGCCTCTAAATAAGTGGAATTTCTGTCGTTTTCCCCCAAAACGAAGGGAATTTCTGTCTTTTTTGCCCAAAAATAAGAAAATTTCTGACTTATTACCCTGAAATAAGTGAAATTTCTGCAATTTTCCTCCTAATAAGGGAAATTTCTGCCTTTTTGCCCTGAAATATGTGAAATATCTGCAATTTTAACCCAAAATATGGTGAATTTCTGCCTTTTTGCCCCAAAATAATGGGAATTTCTGACTTTTTGTCTCAAAATAAGAAAAATTTTTGCTTTTTTTCTCTGAAATAAGTGAAATTTCTGCAATTTTGCCCTAAAATAAGGGAAATTTCTGCAATTTTTCCCCATAATATGGGAAATTTCTGCAATTTTGCCCCAAAATAATGGGAATTTCTGTTTTTGCCCCCAAATAAAGGAAATTTCTGCAATTTTGCCCTAAAATAAGAGGAATTTCTGCCTTTTGCCCCAAAATAAGGAGAATATCTGCCTTTTTGCCTCAAAATAAAGAAAATTACTGTATTTTTTACCACAAAATAAGTGAATTTCTGCAATTTTGCTCCAAAATACGGGGATTTTCTGCCTTTTTCGCCGAAAATAAGGGGAATTTCTGCCACTTTACCGTGAAATAAGTGAAATTTTGGCCTTTTCACCAAAAATAAACGAAATTTCTGTATTTTTGCCCCAAAATAAGGGGAATTTCTGACTTTTTGCCCGAAAATAAGGGAAATTTTTGCCTTTTTACCCCAAAATAAGGGGAATTTCTGCCTTTCTGCCACGAAATAAGAAAATTTCTACCTTTTTTCTGTAATAAGTGAAATTTTTGCAATTTTGCCCCAAAATAAGGGAAATTTCTGCAATTTTGCTCAAATGTAAAGGAAATTTCTGCAATTTTGCCCCAAAATAAGGTGAATTTCTGACTTTTTGCCCGAAAATTATGAGAATTTCTGCAATTTTGCTTCAAAATACGGGGAATTTCTGCCTTTTATTCCCAAAATAAAGGGAATTTCTGCATTTTCCCCCAATATTTGGGTAATTTCTGCATTTTACCTCTAAATAAAGGGAATTTCTGCATTTTACCTCAAAATAGGAAGAATTTCTGCGTTTTGCCCCAAATTATGGGGAATTTCTGCCTTTTTGTTCCAAAATAAGGAAAATTTCTTCAATTTTGTACCATAATAAAAGAAATTTCTACTTTTTGCCCCAAAATAAGGGGAATTTCTGAATTTTTGCTTTGAAATAAATGAAATTTCTACTATTTTGCCCGAAAATAAGGGAAATTTGTGCCTTATTGCTTCAAAATAAAGGGAATTTCTGCCTTTGCCCCAAAATATGTGGAATTTCAGCATTTTACCTCAAAATAAGGGGAATTTCAGCATTTTTGCAACAAAATATGGAGAATTTCTGCCTTTTTGCCCCAAAATAAATGGAATTTCTGCATTTTTGCACCAATATTAGGGGAATTCCTGCAATTTTGCTCCAAAATACGGGTCATTTCTGCCTTTTTGCCCGAAATTAAGTGGAATTTCTGCCTTTTTGTCCCGAAATAAGTGAAATTTCTTCAATTATAGCCAAAAATTAGGGATTTCATCTTTTTGCCCCAAATAAGAGGAATTTCTGTCATTTTGCCCTGAAATATTTGAAATATCTGCAATTTTACTCCAAAATAAGGGGAATTTCTGCCTTTTGTCCCAAAATTAGGGGAATTTCTGCAATTTTGCTCCAAAATACGGGGAATTTCTGCCTTTTTGCCCGAAAATAAGGGGAATGCATAACTTTTTGCCATAAAAAAGGGAAATTTCTTCATTTTTGCTCCAAAATAAGAGGAAATTCTGCCATTTTTTCTCTAAATAAGTGGAATTTCTGAGTTTTGCCCCAAAATAAGGAGAATTTCTGTATTTTGCCCCAACACATAGAGAATTTCTGCCTTTTTGCCCCACAATTAGGGGATTTTCTGCAATTTTGCTCCAAAATACGGGGAATTTCTGCCTTTTTGCAAGAAAATAAGGAGAATGCATATCTTTTTGCAATTAAAAAGGGAAATTTCTTCATTGTTGCTTCAAAATAAGGGGAATTTCTGACTTTTTGCCTCTAAATAAGTGGAATTTCTGTCTTTTTCCCCCAAAACTAAGGGAATTTCTTTCTTTTTTGGCCCAAAATAAGGAAAATTTCTGACTTATTACCCTGAAATAAGTGAAATTTCTGCAATTTTGCCCCAAAATAAGGTAAATTTCTGTCTTTTTGCCCTGAAATATGTGAAATATTTGCAATTTTAACCCAAAATAAAGTGAATTTCTGCCTTTTTGCCACAAAATAATTGGAATTTCTGCTATTTTGTCCCAAAATAAGAAAAATTTTTGCTTTTTTTCTCTGAAATAAGTGAAATTTCTGCAATTTTGCTCTAAAATAAGAGAAATTTCTGCAATTTTTCCCCATAATAATGGAAATTTCTGCAATTTTGACCCAAAATAAGGGGAATTTCTGTTTTTTGCCCCCAAATAAGGAAAATTTCTGCAATTTTGCCCTAATATAAGGGGAATTTCTGCCTTTTGCCCCAAAATAAGGAGAATATCTGCCTTTTTGCCCCCCAAAAAAGAAAATTACTGTATTTTTTTACCCCAAAATAAGTGAAATTTCTGCAATTTTGCCCCAAAATAAGTGGAATTTCTGATTTTGGCCCAAAATAAAGAGAATTTCTGACTTTTTGCACTAACATATAAGGAATTTCTGCCTTTTTGCCCCACAATTAGGGGAATTTCTGCAATTTTGCTCCAAAATATGGGGAATTTCTGCTTTTTAGCCCGAAAATAAGGGGAATGTATACCTTTTGCCACAAAAAAGGGAAATTTCTTCATTTTTGCTCTAAAATAAGGGGAATTTCTGTTTTTTGCCTCTAAATAAGTGTAATTTCTTTATTTTCCCCCAAAACAAAGAAAATTTCTGTCTTTATTGCCCTAAAATAGGAAAATTTCTGACTTAATACCCTAAAAAAAGTGAAATTTCTGCAATTTTGCCCCAAAATAAGGGAAATTTCTGCCTTTTTGCCCCCAAATACAGGGAATTTCAGCATTTTTACCTCAAAATAAGGGGTATTTCTGCATTTTTGGCCCAAACTATAGGAAATTTCTGCCTCTTTGCCCCAAATTAAGAAAAATTTCTGCAATTTTGTACCAAAATAAAAGAAATTTCTGCCTTTTACCCAAAATAAGAAAATTTCTGCATTTTTTTCTGAAATAAGTGAAATTTCTGCAATTTTGCCCCATAATAAGTGAAATTTCTTCAATTTTGCCCCAAAATTAGGGAAATTTCTGGAATTTTGCTCCAAAATAAGTGGAATTTCTGAGTTTTGCCCCAAAAAAAGGAGAATTTCTGTCTTTTTGCCCGAACATATAGGGAATTTCTGCCTTTTTGCCCCACAATTAGAGGAATTTCTGCAATTTTGCTCCAAAATACGGGGAATTTCTGCATTTTTGCCCGAAAATAAGAAGAATGCATACCTTTTTGCCATAAAAAAGGGAAATTTCTTTATTTTTGCTGCAAAATAAGGGGAATTTCTGACTTTTTGCCTCTAAATAAGTGGAATTTCTGTCTTTTTCCCCCCAAACAAAGGGAATTTCTGTCTTTTCTGCCACAAAATAAGTAAAATTTCTGACTTATGCTCTGAAATAAGTGAAATTTCTGCAATTTTGCCACAAAATAAGGGAAATTTCTGCCGTTTTGTCCCCAAATAAGGGGAATTTCAGACTTTTTACCTCAAAATAAAAGGAATTTCTGCATTTTTGCCACATAATATTAGGAATTTCTGCTTTTTTGCCCCAAAATAAGGAAAATTTCTGCCTTTTTTCCCTGAAATAAGTGAAATTTCTGCAATTTTACCCCAAAATAAGTGAAATTTCTTCAATTTTGCCCAAAAATAAGGGAAATTTCTGGAATTTTGCCCCAAAATAAGTGGAATTTCTGAATTTTTCCCCAAAATAAGGAGAATTTCTGTCTTTTTTCTTTAACATATAGGAAATTTCTGCTTTTTTGTCCCACATTTAGGGGAATTTCTGCAATTTTGCTCCAAAATACGAGGAATTTCTGCCTTTTAGCCCGAAAATAAGGGGAATGTATACCTTTTGCCTCAAAAAAAGGAAATTTCTTCATTTTTGCCCCAAAATAAGAAAAATTTCTGCCTTTTTACTTCAAAATAAGTGAAATTACTGCCTTTTTACCCAAAAATAAACGGAATTTCTGATTTTTGCCTCAAAATAAAAAAAAATTTTGAATTATGCCCTGAAATAAGTGAAATTTCTGCAATTTTGCCCAAAATGAAAGAAATTTCTGCCTTTTTGCCACAAAATAAAGGGAATTTCTGTGTTTTTGCCCCAAAATAAGGGAAATTTCTGCCTTTTTGCCCCCAATAAAGGGGAATTTCAGCCTTTTTACCTCAAAATAAGGGGAATTTCTGCATTTTTTGCCACAAAATATTAAGAATTTCTGCCATTGTGCTCCAAAATATGGAAAATTTCTGCTTCTTTACCCTGAAATATGTGAAATTTCTGCAATTTTGCCCCAAAATAAGTGAAATTTCTGGAATTTTGCCCCAAAATAAGTGAAATTTCTGGAATTTTGCCCCAAAATAACTGGAATTTCTGTCTTTTTGCCCCAACATATAAGGAATTTCTGCATTTTTGCCCCACAATTAGGGGAATTTCTGCAATTTAGCTCCAAAATACTGGGTATTTCTGCTTTTTTGCCCGAAAATAATGGGTATGTATACCTTTTGCCACAAAAAAAGGGAAATTTCTTCATTTTTTCCCCAAAATAAGAGGAATTTCTGACTTATTTCTTCAAAATAAGTGAAATTTCTGCCTTTTTACCCAAAAATAAACAGAATTTCTGTCTTTTTACTCCAAAATAAAAGGAATTTTTGAATTATGCCCTGAAATAAGTGAAATTTCTGCAATTTTGTCTTAAAAGAAAAGAAATTTCTGCAATTTTTCCCCATAATAAAGGAATTTTCTGCAATTTTGCCCCAAAATAAAGGGAATTTCTGTTTTTTGTCACCAAATAAGAAAAATTTCTGCAATTTTGCCATAAATAAGGGGAATTTCTGCCTTTTGCCCCAAAATCAAAGGAATTTCTGCCTTTTTGCCCCGAAATATAGAAAATTATTGCATGTTTTACCCCAAAATTAGGTGAATTTCTGCAATTTTGTCTCAAAATACGGGGATTTTCTCACTTTTTCGCCGAAAATAAAGGGAATTTTTGCCATTTTTCCGCGAAATAAGTGAAATTTCTGCAGTTTTATCCCAAAATAAGAAGAAGCTCTGCATTTTTGCCCCAAAATTATGGGAATTTCTGCAATTTTGTTCCAAAATACGGGGAATTTCTGCCTTTTTGCCTGAAAATAGAGGGAATGTATACTTTTTGCCATAAAAAAGGGAAATTTCTTCATTTTTACCCCAAAATAAGGGGATTTGCCACCTTTTTGACCCAAAATAAGTGCAATTTCTGAATTTTTCCAAAAATATACGAAATTTCTGTCTTTTTGCCCCAAAATAACGGGAATTTCTGATTTTTGCCCTAAAATAAGTTAAATTTCTAAAATTTTTCCCCAAAATAAGGGAAATGTCTGCTTTTTGACCCAAAATAAGAAGAATTTCTGACTTTTTGCCCCAAAATAAGGGGAATTTCAGCCTTTTTACCTCAAAATAAGGGGAATTTCTGCATTTTTGCCACAAAATATGGGAAATTTCTGCCTTTTTGCCCAAAATAAGAAAAATTTCTACAATTTTGTACCAAAATAAAAGAAATTTCTGCCTTTTTCCCCAAAATAAGAAAATTTCTGTTTTTTTCCCTGAAATAAGAGAAATTTCTGCAATTTTGCCACAAAATAAGTGAAATTTCTGCAATTTTGCCCCAAAATAAGGGAAATTTCTGGAATTTTGCCCCAAAATAAGTGGAATTTCTGAGTTTTGCCCCAAAATAAGAAGAATTTCTGTCTTTTTTGCCCCCAAATAAGAAAAATTTTTGACATATTACCCTTAAATAAGTCAAATTTCTGCAATTTTTCCCCAAAATAAGGAAAATTTCTGCTTTTTTGCTTCCAAGTAAGGGAATTTCAGCATTTTTACCTCAAAATAATGGTTATTTATGTATTTTTGCCCCAAAATATGGGAAATTTCTGCCATTGTGCCCCAAAATAAGAAATATTCTGCTTTTTTCCCCTGAAATAAGTGAAATTTCAGCAATTTTGCCCCAAAATAAGGGAAGTTTCTGCCTTTTTGCCCCCAAATAAAGGGAATTTCAGCATTTTTACCTCAAAATAAGGGAAATTTCTGAATTTTTGCCACAAAATATTAGGAATTTCTGACTTTTTACTCCAAAAAAGAAAATTTCTGCCTTTTTTCCCTGAAATAAGTGAAATTTCTGCAATTTTGCCCCAAAGTAAGTGAAATTTCTACAATTTTGCCCTAAAATAAGGGAAATTTCATGAATTTTGCCCCAAAATAAGTGGAATTTCTGAGTTTTGCCCCAAAATAAGGAGAATTTATGTCTTTTTGCCCCAACATATAGAGAATTTCTGACTTTTTGCAACACAATTAGGGGAATTTCTGAAATTTTGCTCCAAAATACGGAGAATTTCTGCTTTTTGCTCGAAAATAAGAAGAATGCATAACTTTTTGCCATTAAAAAGGGAAATTTCTTCATTTTTGCTCCAAAATAAGGAGAATTTCTTTTTTTTTTGCCTCTAAATAAGTGGAATTTCTGTTTTTTTCCCCCAAAATAAAGGGAATTTCTGTCTTTTTGGCCCAAAAATAAGGAAAATTTCTGACTTATTACCCTAAAATAAGTAAAATTTCTGCAATTTTTCACCAAAATAAAGGAAATTTCTGCCTTTTTGCCCCCAAATAAAGGGAATTTCAGCATTTTTACCTCAAAATAAGGGAAATTTCTGCATTTTTGCCACAAAATATTAGGAATTTCTGACTTTTTACTTCAAAAAAGAAAATTTCTGCCTATTTTCCCTGAAATAAGTGAAATTACTGCAATTTTGCCCCAAAGTAAGTGAAATTTCTGCAATTTTGCCATAAAATAAGGGAAATTTCATGAATTTTGCCCCAAAATAAGTTGAATTTCTGAGTTTTGCCCCAAAATAAGAAGAATTTCTGTCTTTTTGCCCTAACATATAGGGAATTTCTGCCTTTTTGCCCCACAATTAGGGGAATTTCTGCAATTTTGCTCCAAAATTCGGGGAATTTCTGCTTTTTAGCCCGAAAATAAGGGGAATGCATACCTTTTGCCATTAAAAAGGGAAATTTCTTCATTTTTGCTCCATAATATGAGGAATTTCTGCCATTTTGCCTCTAAATATGTGGAATTTCTGAGTTTTGCCCCAAAATAAGGAGAATTTCTGTATTTTGCCCCAACATATAGAGAATTTCTGCCTTTTTGCCCCACAATTAGGGGATTTTCTGCAATTTTGCTCCAAAATACGGGGAATTTCTGCTTTTTTGCCCGAAAATAAGGGGAATGCATACCTTTTTGCAATAAAAAAAGGAAATTTCTTCATTTTTGCTCCAAAATACGAGGAATTTCTGCCATTTTGCCTCTAAATAAGTGGAATTTCTTAGTTTTGCCTCAAAATAAGGAGAATTTCTCTATTTTGCCCCAACATATAGAGAATTTCTGCCTATTTGCCCCACAATTAGGGTATTTTCTGCACTTTTGCTCAAAAAATACGGGGAATTTCTGCCTTTTTGCCCGAAAATAAGTGGAATGCATCCTTTTATGCCATAAAAAAGGGAAATGTCTTCATTTTTGCTCTAAAATAAGGGGAATTTCTGCCTTTTTGCCTCTAAATAAGTGGAATTTCTGTCGTTTTCCCCCAAAACGAAGGGAATTTCTGTCTTTTTTGCCCAAAAATAAGAAAATTTCTGACTTATTACCCTGAAATAAGTGAAATTTCTGCAATTTTCCCCCTAATAAGGGAAATTTCTGCCTTTTTGCCCTGAAATATGTGAAATATCTGCAATTTTAACCCAAAATATGGTGAATTTCTGCCTTTTTGCCCCAAAATAATGGGAATTTCTGACTTTTTGTCTCAAAATAAGAAAAATTTTTGCTTTTTTTCTCTGAAATAAGTGAAATTTCTGCAATTTTGCCCTAAAATAAGGGAAATTTCTGCAATTTTTCCCCATAATATGGGAAATTTCTGCAATTTTGCCCCAAAATAATGGGAATTTCTGTTTTTGCCCCCAAATAAAGGAAATTTCTGCAATTTTGCCCTAAAATAAGAGGAATTTCTGCCTTTTGCCCCAAAATAAGGAGAATATCTGCCTTTTTGCCTCAAAATAAAGAAAATTACTGTATTTTTTACCACAAAATAAGTGAATTTCTGCAATTTTGCTCCAAAATACGGGGATTTTCTGCCTTTTTCGCCGAAAATAAGGGGAATTTCTGCCACTTTACCGTGAAATAAGTGAAATTTTGGCCTTTTCACCAAAAATAAACGAAATTTCTGTATTTTTGCCCCAAAATAAGGGGAATTTCTGACTTTTTGCCCGAAAATAAGGGAAATTTTTGCCTTTTTACCCCAAAATAAGGGGAATTTCTGCCTTTCTGCCACGAAATAAGAAAATTTCTACCTTTTTTCTGTAATAAGTGAAATTTTTGCAATTTTGCCCCAAAATAAGGGAAATTTCTGCAATTTTGCTCAAATGTAAAGGAAATTTCTGCAATTTTGCCCCAAAATAAGGTGAATTTCTGACTTTTTGCCCGAAAATTATGAGAATTTCTGCAATTTTGCTTCAAAATACGGGGAATTTCTGCCTTTTATTCCCAAAATAAAGGGAATTTCTGCATTTTCCCCCAATATTTGGGTAATTTCTGCATTTTACCTCTAAATAAAGGGAATTTCTGCATTTTACCTCAAAATAGGAAGAATTTCTGCGTTTTGCCCCAAATTATGGGGAATTTCTGCCTTTTTGTTCCAAAATAAGGAAAATTTCTTCAATTTTGTACCATAATAAAAGAAATTTCTACTTTTTGCCCCAAAATAAGGGGAATTTCTGAATTTTTGCTTTGAAATAAATGAAATTTCTACTATTTTGCCCGAAAATAAGGGAAATTTGTGCCTTATTGCTTCAAAATAAAGGGAATTTCTGCCTTTGCCCCAAAATATGTGGAATTTCAGCATTTTACCTCAAAATAAGGGGAATTTCAGCATTTTTGCAACAAAATATGGAGAATTTCTGCCTTTTTGCCCCAAAATAAATGGAATTTCTGCATTTTTGCACCAATATTAGGGGAATTCCTGCAATTTTGCTCCAAAATACGGGTCATTTCTGCCTTTTTGCCCGAAATTAAGTGGAATTTCTGCCTTTTTGTCCCGAAATAAGTGAAATTTCTTCAATTATAGCCAAAAATTAGGGATTTCATCTTTTTGCCCCAAAATAAGAGGAATTTCTGTCATTTTGCCCTGAAATATTTGAAATATCTGCAATTTTACTCCAAAATAAGGGGAATTTCTGCCTTTTGTCCCAAAATTAGGGGAATTTCTGCAATTTTGCTCCAAAATACGGGGAATTTCTGCCTTTTTGCCCGAAAATAAGGGGAATGCATAACTTTTTGCCATAAAAAAGGGAAATTTCTTCATTTTTGCTCCAAAATAAGAGGAAATTCTGCCATTTTTTCTCTAAATAAGTGGAATTTCTGAGTTTTGCCCCAAAATAAGGAGAATTTCTGTATTTTGCCCCAACACATAGAGAATTTCTGCCTTTTTGCCCCACAATTAGGGGATTTTCTGCAATTTTGCTCCAAAATACGGGGAATTTCTGCCTTTTTGCAAGAAAATAAGGAGAATGCATATCTTTTTGCAATTAAAAAGGGAAATTTCTTCATTGTTGCTTCAAAATAAGGGGAATTTCTGACTTTTTGCCTCTAAATAAGTGGAATTTCTGTCTTTTTCCCCCAAAACTAAGGGAATTTCTTTCTTTTTTGGCCCAAAATAAGGAAAATTTCTGACTTATTACCCTGAAATAAGTGAAATTTCTGCAATTTTGCCCCAAAATAAGGTAAATTTCTGTCTTTTTGCCCTGAAATATGTGAAATATTTGCAATTTTAACCCAAAATAAAGTGAATTTCTGCCTTTTTGCCACAAAATAATTGGAATTTCTGCTATTTTGTCCCAAAATAAGAAAAATTTTTGCTTTTTTTCTCTGAAATAAGTGAAATTTCTGCAATTTTGCTCTAAAATAAGAGAAATTTCTGCAATTTTTCCCCATAATAATGGAAATTTCTGCAATTTTGACCCAAAATAAGTGGAATTTCTGTTTTTTGCCCCCAAATAAGGAAAATTTCTGCAATTTTGCCCTAATATAAGGGGAATTTCTGCCTTTTGCCCCAAAATAAGGAGAATATCTGCCTTTTTGCCCCCCAAAAAAGAAAATTACTGTATTTTTTTACCCCAAAATAAGTGAAATTTCTGCAATTTTGCCCCAAAATAAGTGGAATTTCTGATTTTGGCCCAAAATAAAGAGAATTTCTGACTTTTTGCACTAACATATAAGGAATTTCTGCCTTTTTGCCCCACAATTAGGGGAATTTCTGCAATTTTGCTCCAAAATATGGGGAATTTCTGCTTTTTAGCCCGAAAATAAGGGGAATGTATACCTTTTGCCACAAAAAAGGGAAATTTCTTCATTTTTGCTCTAAAATAAGGGGAATTTCTGTTTTTTGCCTCTAAATAAGTGTAATTTCTTTATTTTCCCCCAAAACAAAGAAAATTTCTGTCTTTATTGCCCTAAAATAGGAAAATTTCTGACTTAATACCCTAAAAAAAGTGAAATTTCTGCAATTTTGCCCCAAAATAAGGGAAATTTCTGACTTTTTGCCCCCAAATACAGGGAATTTCAGCATTTTTACCTCAAAATAAGGGGTATTTCTGCATTTTTGGCCCAAACTATAGGAAATTTCTGCCTCTTTGCCCCAAATTAAGAAAAATTTCTGCAATTTTGTACCAAAATAAAAGAAATTTCTGCCTTTTACCCAAAATAAGAAAATTTCTGCATTTTTTTCTGAAATAAGTGAAATTTCTGCAATTTTGCCCCATAATAAGTGAAATTTCTTCAATTTTGCCCCAAAATTAGGGAAATTTCTGGAATTTTGCTCCAAAATAAGTGGAATTTCTGAGTTTTGCCCCAAAAAAAGGAGAATTTCTGTCTTTTTGCCCGAACATATAGGGAATTTCTGCCTTTTTGCCCCACAATTAGAGGAATTTCTGCAATTTTGCTCCAAAATACGGGGAATTTCTGCATTTTTGCCCGAAAATAAGAAGAATGCATACCTTTTTGCCATAAAAAAGGGAAATTTCTTTATTTTTGCTGCAAAATAAGGGGAATTTCTGACTTTTTGCCTCTAAATAAGTGGAATTTCTGTCTTTTTCCCCCCAAACAAAGGGAATTTCTGTCTTTTCTGCCACAAAATAAGTAAAATTTCTGACTTATGCTCTGAAATAAGTGAAATTTCTGCAATTTTGCCACAAAATAAGGGAAATTTCTGCCGTTTTGTCCCCAAATAAGGGGAATTTCAGACTTTTTACCTCAAAATAAAAGGAATTTCTGCATTTTTGCCACATAATATTAGGAATTTCTGCTTTTTTGCCCCAAAATAAGGAAAATTTCTGCCTTTTTTCCCTGAAATAAGTGAAATTTCTGCAATTTTACCCCAAAATAAGTGAAATTTCTTCAATTTTGCCCAAAAATAAGGGAAATTTCTGGAATTTTGCCCCAAAATAAGTGGAATTTCTGAATTTTTCCCCAAAATAAGGAGAATTTCTGTCTTTTTTCTTTAACATATAGGAAATTTCTGCTTTTTTGTCCCACATTTAGGGGAATTTCTGCAATTTTGCTCCAAAATACGAGGAATTTCTGCCTTTTAGCCCGAAAATAAGGGGAATGTATACCTTTTGCCTCAAAAAAAGGAAATTTCTTCATTTTTGCCCCAAAATAAGAAAAATTTCTGCCTTTTTACTTCAAAATAAGTGAAATTACTGCCTTTTTACCCAAAAATAAACGGAATTTCTGATTTTTGCCTCAAAATAAAAAAAATTTTGAATTATGCCCTGAAATAAGTGAAATTTCTGCAATTTTGCCCAAAATGAAAGAAATTTCTGCCTTTTTGCCACAAAATAAAGGGAATTTCTGTGTTTTTGCCCCAAAATAAGGGAAATTTCTGCCTTTTTGCCCCCAATAAAGGGGAATTTCAGCCTTTTTACCTCAAAATAAGGGGAATTTCTGCATTTTTTGCCACAAAATATTAAGAATTTCTGCCATTGTGCTCCAAAATATGGAAAATTTCTGCTTCTTTACCCTGAAATATGTGAAATTTCTGCAATTTTGCCCCAAAATAAGTGAAATTTCTGGAATTTTGCCCCAAAATAAGTGAAATTTCTGGAATTTTGCCCCAAAATAACTGGAATTTCTGTCTTTTTGCCCCAACATATAAGGAATTTCTGCATTTTTGCCCCACAATTAGGGGAATTTCTGCAATTTAGCTCCAAAATACTGGGTATTTCTGCTTTTTTGCCCGAAAATAATGGGTATGTATACCTTTTGCCACAAAAAAAGGGAAATTTCTTCATTTTTTCCCCAAAATAAGAGGAATTTCTGACTTATTTCTTCAAAATAAGTGAAATTTCTGCCTTTTTACCCAAAAATAAACAGAATTTCTGTCTTTTTACTCCAAAATAAAAGGAATTTTTGAATTATGCCCTGAAATAAGTGAAATTTCTGCAATTTTGCCTTAAAAGAAAAGAAATTTCTGCAATTTTTCCCCATAATAAAGGAATTTTCTGCAATTTTGCCCCAAAATAAAGGGAATTTCTGTTTTTTGTCGCCAAATAAGAAAAATTTCTGCAATTTTGCCATAAATAAGGGGAATTTCTGCCTTTTGCCCCAAAATCAAAGGAATTTCTGCCTTTTTGCCCCGAAATATAGAAAATTACTGCATGTTTTACCCCAAAATTAGGTGAATTTCTGCAATTTTGTCTCAAAATACGGGGATTTTCTCACTTTTTCGCCGAAAATAAAGGGAATTTTTGCCATTTTTCCGCGAAATAAGTGAAATTTCTGCAGTTTTATCCCAAAATAAGAAGAAGCTCTGCATTTTTGCCCCAAAATTATGGGAATTTCTGCAATTTTGCTCCAAAATACGGGGAATTTCTGCCTTTTTGCCTGAAAATAGAGGGAATGTATACTTTTTGCCATAAAAAAGGGAAATTTCTTCATTTTTACCCCAAAATAAGGGGATTTGCCACCTTTTTGACCCAAAATAAGTGCAATTTCTGAATTTTTCCAAAAATATACGAAATTTCTGTCTTTTTGCCCCAAAATAACGGGAATTTCTGATTTTTGCCCTAAAATAAGTTAAATTTCTAAAATTTTTCCCCAAAATAAGGGAAATGTCTGCTTTTTGACCCAAAATAAGAAGAATTTCTGACTTTTTGCCCCAAAATAAGGGGAATTTCAGCCTTTTTACCTCAAAATAAGGGGAATTTCTGCATTTTTGCCACAAAATATGGGAAATTTCTGCCTTTTTGCCCAAAATAAGAAAAATTTCTACAATTTTGTACCAAAATAAAAGAAATTTCTGCCTTTTTCCCCAAAATAAGAAAATTTCTGTTTTTTTCCCTGAAATAAGAGAAATTTCTGCAATTTTGCCACAAAATAAGTGAAATTTCTGCAATTTTGCCCCAAAATAAGGGAAATTTCTGGAATTTTGCCCCAAAAATAAGTGGAATTTCTGAGTTTTGCCCCAAAATAAGAAGAATTTCTGTCTTTTTTGCCCCCAAATAAGAAAAATTTTTGACATATTACCCTTAAATAAGTCAAATTTCTGCAATTTTTCCCCAAAATAAGGAAAATTTCTGCTTTTTTGCTTCCAAGTAAGGGAATTTCAGCATTTTTACCTCAAAATAATGGTTATTTCTGTATTTTTGCCCCAAAATATGGGAAATTTCTGCCATTGTGCCCCAAAATAAGAAATATTCTGCTTTTTTCCCCTGAAATAAGTGAAATTTCAGCAATTTTGCCCCAAAATAAGGGAAGTTTCTGCCTTTTTGCCCCCAAATAAAGGGAATTTCAGCATTTTTACCTCAAAATAAGGGAAATTTCTGAATTTTTGCCACAAAATATTAGGAATTTCTGACTTTTTACTCCAAAAAAGAAAATTTCTGCCTTTTTTCCCTGAAATAAGTGAAATTTCTGCAATTTTGCCCCAAAGTAAGTGAAATTTCTACAATTTTGCCCTAAAATAAGGGAAATTTCATGAATTTTGCCCCAAAATAAGTGGAATTTCTGAGTTTTGCCCCAAAATAAGGAGAATTTATGTCTTTTTGCCCCAACATATAGAGAATTTCTGACTTTTTGCAACACAATTAGGGGAATTTCTGCAATTTTGCTCCAAAATACGGAGAATTTCTGCTTTTTGCTCGAAAATAAGAAGAATGCATAACTTTTTGCCATTAAAAAGGGAAATTTCTTCATTTTTGCTCCAAAATAAGGAGAATTTCTTCTTTTTTTGCCTCTAAATAAGTGGAATTTCTGTTTTTTTCCCCCAAAATAAAGGGAATTTCTGTCTTTTTGGCCCAAAAATAAGGAAAATTTCTGACTTATTACCCTAAAATAAGTAAAATTTCTGCAATTTTTCACCAAAATAAAGGAAATTTCTGCCTTTTTGCCCCCAAATAAAGGGAATTTCAGCATTTTTACCTCAAAATAAGGGAAATTTCTGCATTTTTGCCACAAAATATTAGGAATTTCTGACTTTTTACTTCAAAAAAGAAAATTTCTGCCTATTTTCCCTGAAATAAGTGAAATTACTGCAATTTTGCCCCAAAGTAAGTGAAATTTCTGCAATTTTGCCATAAAATAAGGGAAATTTCATGAATTTTGCCCCAAAATAAGTTGAATTTCTGAGTTTTGCCCCAAAATAAGGAGAATTTCTGTCTTTTTGCCCTAACATATAGGGAATTTCTGCCTTTTTGCCCCACAATTAGGGGAATTTCTGCAATTTTGCTCCAAAATTCGGGGAATTTCTGCTTTTTAGCCCGAAAATAAGGGGAATGCATACCTTTTGCCATTAATAAGGGAAATTTCTTCATTTTTGCTCCATAATATGAGGAATTTCTGCCATTTTGCCTCTAAATATGTGGAATTTCTGAGTTTTGCTCCAAAATAAGGAGAATTTCTGTATTTTGCCCCAACATATAGAGAATTTCTGCCTTTTTGCCCCACAATTAGGGGATTTTCTGCAATTTTGCTCCAAAATACGGGGAATTTCTGCTTTTTTGCCCGAAAATAAGGGGAATGCATACCTTTTTGCAATAAAAAAAGGAAATTTCTTCATTTTTGCTCCAAAATACGAGGAATTTCTGCCATTTTGCCTCTAAATAAGTGGAATTTCTTAGTTTTGCCTCAAAATAAGGAGAATTTCTCTATTTTGCCCCAACATATAGAGAATTTCTGCCTATTTGCCCCACAATTAGGGTATTTTCTGCACTTTTGCTCAAAAAATACGGGGAATTTCTGCCTTTTTGCCCGAAAATAAGTGGAATGCATCCTTTTATGCCATAAAAAAGGGAAATGTCTTCATTTTTGCTCTAAAATAAGGGGAATTTCTGCCTTTTTGCCTCTAAATAAGTGGAATTTCTGTCGTTTTCCCCCAAAACGAAGGGAATTTCTGTCTTTTTTGCCCAAAAATAAGAAAATTTCTGACTTATTACCCTGAAATAAGTGAAATTTCTGCAATTTTCCCCCTAATAAGGGAAATTTCTGCCTTTTTGCCCTGAAATATGTGAAATATCTGCAATTTTAACCCAAAATATGGTGAATTTCTGCCTTTTTGCCCCAAAATAATGGGAATTTCTGACTTTTTGTCTCAAAATAAGAAAAATTTTTGCTTTTTTTCTCTGAAATAAGTGAAATTTCTGCAATTTTGCCCTAAAATAAGGGAAATTTCTGCAATTTTTCCCCATAATATGGGAAATTTCTGCAATTTTGCCCCAAAATAATGGGAATTTCTGTTTTTGCCCCCAAATAAAGGAAATTTCTGCAATTTTGCCCTAAAATAAGAGGAATTTCTGCCTTTTGCCCCAAAATAAGGAGAATATCTGCCTTTTTGCCTCAAAATAAAGAAAATTACTGTATTTTTTACCACAAAATAAGTGAATTTCTGCAATTTTGCTCCAAAATACGGGGATTTTCTGCCTTTTTCGCCGAAAATAAGGGGAATTTCTGCCACTTTACCGTGAAATAAGTGAAATTTTGGCCTTTTCACCAAAAATAAACGAAATTTCTGTATTTTTGCCCCAAAATAAGGGGAATTTCTGACTTTTTGCCCGAAAATAAGGGAAATTTTTGCCTTTTTACCCCAAAATAAGGGGAATTTCTGCCTTTCTGCCACGAAATAAGAAAATTTCTACCTTTTTTCTGTAATAAGTGAAATTTTTGCAATTTTGCCCCAAAATAAGGGAAATTTCTGCAATTTTGCTCAAATGTAAAGGAAATTTCTGCAATTTTGCCCCAAAATAAGGTGAATTTCTGACTTTTTGCCCGAAAATTATGAGAATTTCTGCAATTTTGCTTCAAAATACGGGGAATTTCTGCCTTTTATTCCCAAAATAAAGGGAATTTCTGCATTTTCCCCCAATATTTGGGTAATTTCTGCATTTTACCTCTAAATAAAGGGAATTTCTGCATTTTACCTCAAAATAGGAAGAATTTCTGCGTTTTGCCCCAAATTATGGGGAATTTCTGCCTTTTTGTTCCAAAATAAGGAAAATTTCTTCAATTTTGTACCATAATAAAAGAAATTTCTACTTTTTGCCCCAAAATAAGGGGAATTTCTGAATTTTTGCTTTGAAATAAATGAAATTTCTACTATTTTGCCCGAAAATAAGGGAAATTTGTGCCTTATTGCTTCAAAATAAAGGGAATTTCTGCCTTTGCCCCAAAATATGTGGAATTTCAGCATTTTACCTCAAAATAAGGGGAATTTCAGCATTTTTGCAACAAAATATGGAGAATTTCTGCCTTTTTGCCCCAAAATAAATGGAATTTCTGCATTTTTGCACCAATATTAGGGGAATTCCTGCAATTTTGCTCCAAAATACGGGTCATTTCTGCCTTTTTGCCCGAAATTAAGTGGAATTTCTGCCTTTTTGTCCCGAAATAAGTGAAATTTCTTCAATTATAGCCAAAAATTAGGGATTTCATCTTTTTGCCCCAAAATAAGAGGAATTTCTGTCATTTTGCCCTGAAATATTTGAAATATCTGCAATTTTACTCCAAAATAAGGGGAATTTCTGCCTTTTGTCCCAAAATTAGGGGAATTTCTGCAATTTTGCTCCAAAATACGGGGAATTTCTGCCTTTTTGCCCGAAAATAAGGGGAATGCATAACTTTTTGCCATAAAAAAGGGAAATTTCTTCATTTTTGCTCCAAAATAAGAGGAAATTCTGCCATTTTTTCTCTAAATAAGTGGAATTTCTGAGTTTTGCCCCAAAATAAGGAGAATTTCTGTATTTTGCCCCAACACATAGAGAATTTCTGCCTTTTTGCCCCACAATTAGGGGATTTTCTGCAATTTTGCTCCAAAATACGGGGAATTTCTGCCTTTTTGCAAGAAAATAAGGAGAATGCATATCTTTTTGCAATTAAAAAGGGAAATTTCTTCATTGTTGCTTCAAAATAAGGGGAATTTCTGACTTTTTGCCTCTAAATAAGTGGAATTTCTGTCTTTTTCCCCCAAAACTAAGGGAATTTCTTTCTTTTTTGGCCCAAAATAAGGAAAATTTCTGACTTATTACCCTGAAATAAGTGAAATTTCTGCAATTTTGCCCCAAAATAAGGTAAATTTCTGTCTTTTTGCCCTGAAATATGTGAAATATTTGCAATTTTAACCCAAAATAAAGTGAATTTCTGCCTTTTTGCCACAAAATAATTGGAATTTCTGCTATTTTGTCCCAAAATAAGAAAAATTTTTGCTTTTTTTCTCTGAAATAAGTGAAATTTCTGCAATTTTGCTCTAAAATAAGAGAAATTTCTGCAATTTTTCCCCATAATAATGGAAATTTCTGCAATTTTGACCCAAAATAAGTGGAATTTCTGTTTTTTGCCCCCAAATAAGGAAAATTTCTGCAATTTTGCCCTAATATAAGGGGAATTTCTGCCTTTTGCCCCAAAATAAGGAGAATATCTGCCTTTTTGCCCCCCAAAAAAGAAAATTACTGTATTTTTTTACCCCAAAATAAGTGAAATTTCTGCAATTTTGCCCCAAAATAAGTGGAATTTCTGATTTTGGCCCAAAATAAAGAGAATTTCTGACTTTTTGCACTAACATATAAGGAATTTCTGCCTTTTTGCCCCACAATTAGGGGAATTTCTGCAATTTTGCTCCAAAATATGGGGAATTTCTGCTTTTTAGCCCGAAAATAAGGGGAATGTATACCTTTTGCCACAAAAAAGGGAAATTTCTTCATTTTTGCTCTAAAATAAGGGGAATTTCTGTTTTTTGCCTCTAAATAAGTGTAATTTCTTTATTTTCCCCCAAAACAAAGAAAATTTCTGTCTTTATTGCCCTAAAATAGGAAAATTTCTGACTTAATACCCTAAAAAAAGTGAAATTTCTGCAATTTTGCCCCAAAATAAGGGAAATTTCTGACTTTTTGCCCCCAAATACAGGGAATTTCAGCATTTTTACCTCAAAATAAGGGGTATTTCTGCATTTTTGGCCCAAACTATAGGAAATTTCTGCCTCTTTGCCCCAAATTAAGAAAAATTTCTGCAATTTTGTACCAAAATAAAAGAAATTTCTGCCTTTTACCCAAAATAAGAAAATTTCTGCATTTTTTTCTGAAATAAGTGAAATTTCTGCAATTTTGCCCCATAATAAGTGAAATTTCTTCAATTTTGCCCCAAAATTAGGGAAATTTCTGGAATTTTGCTCCAAAATAAGTGGAATTTCTGAGTTTTGCCCCAAAAAAAGGAGAATTTCTGTCTTTTTGCCCGAACATATAGGGAATTTCTGCCTTTTTGCCCCACAATTAGAGGAATTTCTGCAATTTTGCTCCAAAATACGGGGAATTTCTGCATTTTTGCCCGAAAATAAGAAGAATGCATACCTTTTTGCCATAAAAAAGGGAAATTTCTTTATTTTTGCTGCAAAATAAGGGGAATTTCTGACTTTTTGCCTCTAAATAAGTGGAATTTCTGTCTTTTTCCCCCCAAACAAAGGGAATTTCTGTCTTTTCTGCCACAAAATAAGTAAAATTTCTGACTTATGCTCTGAAATAAGTGAAATTTCTGCAATTTTGCCACAAAATAAGGGAAATTTCTGCCGTTTTGTCCCCAAATAAGGGGAATTTCAGACTTTTTACCTCAAAATAAAAGGAATTTCTGCATTTTTGCCACATAATATTAGGAATTTCTGCTTTTTTGCCCCAAAATAAGGAAAATTTCTGCCTTTTTTCCCTGAAATAAGTGAAATTTCTGCAATTTTACCCCAAAATAAGTGAAATTTCTTCAATTTTGCCCAAAAATAAGGGAAATTTCTGGAATTTTGCCCCAAAATAAGTGGAATTTCTGAATTTTTCCCCAAAATAAGGAGAATTTCTGTCTTTTTTCTTTAACATATAGGAAATTTCTGCTTTTTTGTCCCACATTTAGGGGAATTTCTGCAATTTTGCTCCAAAATACGAGGAATTTCTGCCTTTTAGCCCGAAAATAAGGGGAATGTATACCTTTTGCCTCAAAAAAAGGAAATTTCTTCATTTTTGCCCCAAAATAAGAAAAATTTCTGCCTTTTTACTTCAAAATAAGTGAAATTACTGCCTTTTTACCCAAAAATAAACGGAATTTCTGATTTTTGCCTCAAAATAAAAAAAATTTTGAATTATGCCCTGAAATAAGTGAAATTTCTGCAATTTTGCCCAAAATGAAAGAAATTTCTGCCTTTTTGCCACAAAATAAAGGGAATTTCTGTGTTTTTGCCCCAAAATAAGGGAAATTTCTGCCTTTTTGCCCCCAATAAAGGGGAATTTCAGCCTTTTTACCTCAAAATAAGGGGAATTTCTGCATTTTTTGCCACAAAATATTAAGAATTTCTGCCATTGTGCTCCAAAATATGGAAAATTTCTGCTTCTTTACCCTGAAATATGTGAAATTTCTGCAATTTTGCCCCAAAATAAGTGAAATTTCTGGAATTTTGCCCCAAAATAAGTGAAATTTCTGGAATTTTGCCCCAAAATAACTGGAATTTCTGTCTTTTTGCCCCAACATATAAGGAATTTCTGCATTTTTGCCCCACAATTAGGGGAATTTCTGCAATTTAGCTCCAAAATACTGGGTATTTCTGCTTTTTTGCCCGAAAATAATGGGTATGTATACCTTTTGCCACAAAAAAAGGGAAATTTCTTCATTTTTTCCCCAAAATAAGAGGAATTTCTGACTTATTTCTTCAAAATAAGTGAAATTTCTGCCTTTTTACCCAAAAATAAACAGAATTTCTGTCTTTTTACTCCAAAATAAAAGGAATTTTTGAATTATGCCCTGAAATAAGTGAAATTTCTGCAATTTTGCCTTAAAAGAAAAGAAATTTCTGCAATTTTTCCCCATAATAAAGGAATTTTCTGCAATTTTGCCCCAAAATAAAGGGAATTTCTGTTTTTTGTCGCCAAATAAGAAAAATTTCTGCAATTTTGCCATAAATAAGGGGAATTTCTGCCTTTTGCCCCAAAATCAAAGGAATTTCTGCCTTTTTGCCCCGAAATATAGAAAATTACTGCATGTTTTACCCCAAAATTAGGTGAATTTCTGCAATTTTGTCTCAAAATACGGGGATTTTCTCACTTTTTCGCCGAAAATAAAGGGAATTTTTGCCATTTTTCCGCGAAATAAGTGAAATTTCTGCAGTTTTATCCCAAAATAAGAAGAAGCTCTGCATTTTTGCCCCAAAATTATGGGAATTTCTGCAATTTTGCTCCAAAATACGGGGAATTTCTGCCTTTTTGCCTGAAAATAGAGGGAATGTATACTTTTTGCCATAAAAAAGGGAAATTTCTTCATTTTTACCCCAAAATAAGGGGATTTGCCACCTTTTTGACCCAAAATAAGTGCAATTTCTGAATTTTTCCAAAAATATACGAAATTTCTGTCTTTTTGCCCCAAAATAACGGGAATTTCTGATTTTTGCCCTAAAATAAGTTAAATTTCTAAAATTTTTCCCCAAAATAAGGGAAATGTCTGCTTTTTGACCCAAAATAAGAAGAATTTCTGACTTTTTGCCCCAAAATAAGGGGAATTTCAGCCTTTTTACCTCAAAATAAGGGGAATTTCTGCATTTTTGCCACAAAATATGGGAAATTTCTGCCTTTTTGCCCAAAATAAGAAAAATTTCTACAATTTTGTACCAAAATAAAAGAAATTTCTGCCTTTTTCCCCAAAATAAGAAAATTTCTGTTTTTTTCCCTGAAATAAGAGAAATTTCTGCAATTTTGCCACAAAATAAGTGAAATTTCTGCAATTTTGCCCCAAAATAAGGGAAATTTCTGGAATTTTGCCCCAAAAATAAGTGGAATTTCTGAGTTTTGCCCCAAAATAAGAAGAATTTCTGTCTTTTTTGCCCCCAAATAAGAAAAATTTTTGACATATTACCCTTAAATAAGTCAAATTTCTGCAATTTTTCCCCAAAATAAGGAAAATTTCTGCTTTTTTGCTTCCAAGTAAGGGAATTTCAGCATTTTTACCTCAAAATAATGGTTATTTCTGTATTTTTGCCCCAAAATATGGGAAATTTCTGCCATTGTGCCCCAAAATAAGAAATATTCTGCTTTTTTCCCCTGAAATAAGTGAAATTTCAGCAATTTTGCCCCAAAATAAGGGAAGTTTCTGCCTTTTTGCCCCCAAATAAAGGGAATTTCAGCATTTTTACCTCAAAATAAGGGAAATTTCTGAATTTTTGCCACAAAATATTAGGAATTTCTGACTTTTTACTCCAAAAAAGAAAATTTCTGCCTTTTTTCCCTGAAATAAGTGAAATTTCTGCAATTTTGCCCCAAAGTAAGTGAAATTTCTACAATTTTGCCCTAAAATAAGGGAAATTTCATGAATTTTGCCCCAAAATAAGTGGAATTTCTGAGTTTTGCCCCAAAATAAGGAGAATTTATGTCTTTTTGCCCCAACATATAGAGAATTTCTGACTTTTTGCAACACAATTAGGGGAATTTCTGCAATTTTGCTCCAAAATACGGAGAATTTCTGCTTTTTGCTCGAAAATAAGAAGAATGCATAACTTTTTGCCATTAAAAAGGGAAATTTCTTCATTTTTGCTCCAAAATAAGGAGAATTTCTTCTTTTTTTGCCTCTAAATAAGTGGAATTTCTGTTTTTTTCCCCCAAAATAAAGGGAATTTCTGTCTTTTTGGCCCAAAAATAAGGAAAATTTCTGACTTATTACCCTAAAATAAGTAAAATTTCTGCAATTTTTCACCAAAATAAAGGAAATTTCTGCCTTTTTGCCCCCAAATAAAGGGAATTTCAGCATTTTTACCTCAAAATAAGGGAAATTTCTGCATTTTTGCCACAAAATATTAGGAATTTCTGACTTTTTACTTCAAAAAAGAAAATTTCTGCCTATTTTCCCTGAAATAAGTGAAATTACTGCAATTTTGCCCCAAAGTAAGTGAAATTTCTGCAATTTTGCCATAAAATAAGGGAAATTTCATGAATTTTGCCCCAAAATAAGTTGAATTTCTGAGTTTTGCCCCAAAATAAGGAGAATTTCTGTCTTTTTGCCCTAACATATAGGGAATTTCTGCCTTTTTGCCCCACAATTAGGGGAATTTCTGCAATTTTGCTCCAAAATTCGGGGAATTTCTGCTTTTTAGCCCGAAAATAAGGGGAATGCATACCTTTTGCCATTAATAAGGGAAATTTCTTCATTTTTGCTCCATAATATGAGGAATTTCTGCCATTTTGCCTCTAAATATGTGGAATTTCTGAGTTTTGCTCCAAAATAAGGAGAATTTCTGTATTTTGCCCCAACATATAGAGAATTTCTGCCTTTTTGCCCCACAATTAGGGGATTTTCTGCAATTTTGCTCCAAAATACGGGGAATTTCTGCTTTTTTGCCCGAAAATAAGGGGAATGCATACCTTTTTGCAATAAAAAAAGGAAATTTCTTCATTTTTGCTCCAAAATACGAGGAATTTCTGCCATTTTGCCTCTAAATAAGTGGAATTTCTTAGTTTTGCCTCAAAATAAGGAGAATTTCTCTATTTTGCCCCAACATATAGAGAATTTCTGCCTATTTGCCCCACAATTAGGGTATTTTCTGCACTTTTGCTCAAAAAATACGGGGAATTTCTGCCTTTTTGCCTGAAAATAAGTGGAATGCATCCTTTTATGCCATAAAAAAGGGAAATGTCTTCATTTTTGCTCTAAAATAAGGGGAATTTCTGCCTTTTTGCCTCTAAATAAGTGGAATTTCTGTCGTTTTCCCCCAAAACGAAGGGAATTTCTGTCTTTTTTGCCCAAAAATAAGAAAATTTCTGACTTATTACCCTGAAATAAGTGAAATTTCTGCAATTTTCCCCCTAATAAGGGAAATTTCTGCCTTTTTGCCCTGAAATATGTGAAATATCTGCAATTTTAACCCAAAATATGGTGAATTTCTGCCTTTTTGCCCCAAAATAATGGGAATTTCTGACTTTTTGTCTCAAAATAAGAAAAATTTTTGCTTTTTTTCTCTGAAATAAGTGAAATTTCTGCAATTTTGCCCTAAAATAAGGGAAATTTCTGCAATTTTTCCCCATAATATGGGAAATTTCTGCAATTTTGCCCCAAAATAATGGGAATTTCTGTTTTTGCCCCCAAATAAAGGAAATTTCTGCAATTTTGCCCTAAAATAAGAGGAATTTCTGCCTTTTGCCCCAAAATAAGGAGAATATCTGCCTTTTTGCCTCAAAATAAAGAAAATTACTGTATTTTTTACCACAAAATAAGTGAATTTCTGCAATTTTGCTCCAAAATACGGGGATTTTCTGCCTTTTTCGCCGAAAATAAGGGGAATTTCTGCCACTTTACCGTGAAATAAGTGAAATTTTGGCCTTTTCACCAAAAATAAACGAAATTTCTGTATTTTTGCCCCAAAATAAGGGGAATTTCTGACTTTTTGCCCGAAAATAAGGGAAATTTTTGCCTTTTTACCCCAAAATAAGGGGAATTTCTGCCTTTCTGCCACGAAATAAGAAAATTTCTACCTTTTTTCTGTAATAAGTGAAATTTTTGCAATTTTGCCCCAAAATAAGGGAAATTTCTGCAATTTTGCTCAAATGTAAAGGAAATTTCTGCAATTTTGCCCCAAAATAAGGTGAATTTCTGACTTTTTGCCCGAAAATTATGAGAATTTCTGCAATTTTGCTTCAAAATACGGGGAATTTCTGCCTTTTATTCCCAAAATAAAGGGAATTTCTGCATTTTCCCCCAATATTTGGGTAATTTCTGCATTTTACCTCTAAATAAAGGGAATTTCTGCATTTTACCTCAAAATAGGAAGAATTTCTGCGTTTTGCCCCAAATTATGGGGAATTTCTGCCTTTTTGTTCCAAAATAAGGAAAATTTCTTCAATTTTGTACCATAATAAAAGAAATTTCTACTTTTTGCCCCAAAATAAGGGGAATTTCTGAATTTTTGCTTTGAAATAAATGAAATTTCTACTATTTTGCCCGAAAATAAGGGAAATTTGTGCCTTATTGCTTCAAAATAAAGGGAATTTCTGCCTTTGCCCCAAAATATGTGGAATTTCAGCATTTTACCTCAAAATAAGGGGAATTTCAGCATTTTTGCAACAAAATATGGAGAATTTCTGCCTTTTTGCCCCAAAATAAATGGAATTTCTGCATTTTTGCACCAATATTAGGGGAATTCCTGCAATTTTGCTCCAAAATACGGGTCATTTCTGCCTTTTTGCCCGAAATTAAGTGGAATTTCTGCCTTTTTGTCCCGAAATAAGTGAAATTTCTTCAATTATAGCCAAAAATTTGGGATTTCATCTTTTTGCCCCAAAATAAGAGGAATTTCTGTCATTTTGCCCTGAAATATTTGAAATATCTGCAATTTTACTCCAAAATAAGGGGAATTTCTGCCTTTTGTCCCAAAATTAGGGGAATTTCTGCAATTTTGCTCCAAAATACGGGGAATTTCTGCCTTTTTGCCCGAAAATAAGGGGAATGCATAACTTTTTGCCATAAAAAAGGGAAATTTCTTCATTTTTGCTCCAAAATAAGAGGAAATTCTGCCATTTTTTCTCTAAATAAGTGGAATTTCTGAGTTTTGCCCCAAAATAAGGAGAATTTCTGTATTTTGCCCCAACACATAGAGAATTTCTGCCTTTTTGCCCCACAATTAGGGGATTTTCTGCAATTTTGCTCCAAAATACGGGGAATTTCTGCCTTTTTGCAAGAAAATAAGGAGAATGCATATCTTTTTGCAATTAAAAAGGGAAATTTCTTCATTGTTGCTTCAAAATAAGGGGAATTTCTGACTTTTTGCCTCTAAATAAGTGGAATTTCTGTCTTTTTCCCCCAAAACTAAGGGAATTTCTTTCTTTTTTGGCCCAAAATAAGGAAAATTTCTGACTTATTACCCTGAAATAAGTGAAATTTCTGCAATTTTGCCCCAAAATAAGGTAAATTTCTGTCTTTTTGCCCTGAAATATGTGAAATATTTGCAATTTTAACCCAAAATAAAGTGAATTTCTGCCTTTTTGCCACAAAATAATTGGAATTTCTGCTATTTTGTCCCAAAATAAGAAAAATTTTTGCTTTTTTTCTCTGAAATAAGTGAAATTTCTGCAATTTTGCTCTAAAATAAGAGAAATTTCTGCAATTTTTCCCCATAATAATGGAAATTTCTGCAATTTTGACCCAAAATAAGGGGAATTTCTGTTTTTTGCCCCCAAATAAGGAAAATTTCTGCAATTTTGCCCTAATATAAGGGGAATTTCTGCCTTTTGCCCCAAAATAAGGAGAATATCTGCCTTTTTGCCCCCCAAAAAAGAAAATTACTGTATTTTTTTACCCCAAAATAAGTGAAATTTCTGCAATTTTGCCCCAAAATAAGTGGAATTTCTGATTTTGGCCCAAAATAAAGAGAATTTCTGACTTTTTGCACTAACATATAAGGAATTTCTGCCTTTTTGCCCCACAATTAGGGGAATTTCTGCAATTTTGCTCCAAAATATGGGGAATTTCTGCTTTTTAGCCCGAAAATAAGGGGAATGTATACCTTTTGCCACAAAAAAGGGAAATTTCTTCATTTTTGCTCTAAAATAAGGGGAATTTCTGTTTTTTGCCTCTAAATAAGTGTAATTTCTTTATTTTCCCCCAAAACAAAGAAAATTTCTGTCTTTATTGCCCTAAAATAGGAAAATTTCTGACTTAATACCCTAAAAAAAGTGAAATTTCTGCAATTTTGCCCCAAAATAAGGGAAATTTCTGCCTTTTTGCCCCCAAATACAGGGAATTTCAGCATTTTTACCTCAAAATAAGGGGTATTTCTGCATTTTTGGCCCAAACTATAGGAAATTTCTGCCTCTTTGCCCCAAATTAAGAAAAATTTCTGCAATTTTGTACCAAAATAAAAGAAATTTCTGCCTTTTACCCAAAATAAGAAAATTTCTGCATTTTTTTCTGAAATAAGTGAAATTTCTGCAATTTTGCCCCATAATAAGTGAAATTTCTTCAATTTTGCCCCAAAATTAGGGAAATTTCTGGAATTTTGCTCCAAAATAAGTGGAATTTCTGAGTTTTGCCCCAAAAAAAGGAGAATTTCTGTCTTTTTGCCCGAACATATAGGGAATTTCTGCCTTTTTGCCCCACAATTAGAGGAATTTCTGCAATTTTGCTCCAAAATACGGGGAATTTCTGCATTTTTGCCCGAAAATAAGAAGAATGCATACCTTTTTGCCATAAAAAAGGGAAATTTCTTTATTTTTGCTGCAAAATAAGGGGAATTTCTGACTTTTTGCCTCTAAATAAGTGGAATTTCTGTCTTTTTCCCCCCAAACAAAGGGAATTTCTGTCTTTTCTGCCACAAAATAAGTAAAATTTCTGACTTATGCTCTGAAATAAGTGAAATTTCTGCAATTTTGCCACAAAATAAGGGAAATTTCTGCCGTTTTGTCCCCAAATAAGGGGAATTTCAGACTTTTTACCTCAAAATAAAAGGAATTTCTGCATTTTTGCCACATAATATTAGGAATTTCTGCTTTTTTGCCCCAAAATAAGGAAAATTTCTGCCTTTTTTCCCTGAAATAAGTGAAATTTCTGCAATTTTACCCCAAAATAAGTGAAATTTCTTCAATTTTGTCCAAAAATAAGGGAAATTTCTGGAATTTTGCCCCAAAATAAGTGGAATTTCTGAATTTTTCCCAAAAATAAGGAGAATTTCTGTCTTTTTTCTTTAACATATAGGAAATTTCTGCTTTTTTGTCCCACATTTAGGGGAATTTCTGCAATTTTGCTCCAAAATACGAGGAATTTCTGCCTTTTAGCCCGAAAATAAGGGGAATGTATACCTTTTGCCTCAAAAAAAGGAAATTTCTTCATTTTTGCCCCAAAATAAGAAAAGTTTCTGCCTTTTTACTTCAAAATAAGTGAAATTACTGCCTTTTTACCCAAAAATAAACGGAATTTCTGATTTTTGCCTCAAAATAAAAAAAAAATTTTGAATTATGCCCTGAAATAAGTGAAATTTCTGCAATTTTGCCCAAAATGAAAGAAATTTCTGCCTTTTTGCCACAAAATAAAGGGAATTTCTGTGTTTTTGCCCCAAAATAAGGGAAATTTCTGGCTTTTTGCCCCCAATAAAGGGGAATTTCAGCCTTTTTACCTCAAAATAAGGGGAATTTCTGCATTTTTTGCCACAAAATATTAAGAATTTCTGCCATTGTGCTCCAAAATATGGAAAATTTCTGCTTCTTTACCCTGAAATATGTGAAATTTCTGCAATTTTGCCCC
The DNA here is from genome assembly GCF_963924665.1 of Micromys minutus. Classification (NCBI taxonomy): domain Eukaryota; kingdom Metazoa; phylum Chordata; class Mammalia; order Rodentia; family Muridae; genus Micromys; species Micromys minutus. Next base: position 745,626 of record NW_027667221.1, read on the forward strand.
AAAATAAGTGAAATTTCTGGAATTTTGCCCCAAAATAAGTGAAATTTCTCGAATTTTGCCCCAAAATAACTGGAATTTCTGTCTTTTTGCCGCAACATATAAGGAATTTCTGCATTTTTGCCCCACAATTAGGGGAATTTCTGCAATTTAGCTCCAAAATACTGGGTATTTCTGCTTTTTTGCCCGAAAATAATGGGTATGTATACCTTTTGCCACAAAAAAAGGGAAATTTCTTCATTTTTTCCCCAAAATAAGAGGAATTTCTGACTTATTTCTTCAAAATAAGTGAAATTTCTGCCTTTTTACCCAAAAATAAACAGAATTTCTGTCTTTTTACTCCAAAATAAAAGGAATTTTTGAATTATGCCCTGAAATAAGTGAAATTTCTGCAATTTTGCCTTAAAAGAAAAGAAATTTCTGCAATTTTTCCCCATAATAAAGGAATTTTCTGCAATTTTGCCCCAAAATAAAGGGAATTTCTGTTTTTTGTCGCCAAATAAGAAAAATTTCTGCAATTTTGCCATAAATAAGGGGAATTTCTGCCTTTTGCCCCAAAATCAAAGGAATTTCTGCCTTTTTGCCCCGAAATATAGAAAATTACTGCATGTTTTACCCCAAAATTAGGTGAATTTCTGCAATTTTGTCTCAAAATACGGGGATTTTCTCACTTTTTCGCCGAAAATAAAGGGAATTTTTGCCATTTTTCCGCGAAATAAGTGAAATTTCTGCAGTTTTATCCCAAAATAAGAAGAAGCTCTGCATTTTTGCCCCAAAATTATGGGAATTTCTGCAATTTTGCTCCAAAATACGGGGAATTTCTGCCTTTTTGCCTGAAAATAGAGGGAATGTATACTTTTTGCCATAAAAAAGGGAAATTTCTTCATTTTTACCCCAAAATAAGGGGATTTGCCACCTTTTTGACCCAAAATAAGTGCAATTTCTGAATTTTTCCAAAAATATACGAAATTTCTGTCTTTTTGCCCCAAAATAACGGGAATTTCTGATTTTTGCCCTAAAATAAGTTAAATTTCTAAAATTTTTCCCCAAAATAAGGGAAATGTCTGCTTTTTGACCCAAAATAAGAAGAATTTCTGACTTTTTGCCCCAAAATAAGGGGAATTTCAGCCTTTTTACCTCAAAATAAGGGGAATTTCTGCATTTTTGCCACAAAATATGGGAAATTTCTGCCTTTTTGCCCAAAATAAGAAAAATTTCTACAATTTTGTACCAAAATAAAAGAAATTTCTGCCTTTTTCCCCAAAATAAGAAAATTTCTGTTTTTTTCCCTGAAATAAGAGAAATTTCTGCAATTTTGCCACAAAATAAGTGAAATTTCTGCAATTTTGCCCCAAAATAAGGGAAATTTCTGGAATTTTGCCCCAAAATAAGTGGAATTTCTGAGTTTTGCCCCAAAATAAGAAGAATTTCTGTCTTTCTTGCCCCCAAATAAGAAAAATTTTTGACATATTACCCTTAAATAAGTCAAATTTCTGCAATTTTTCCCCAAAATAAGGAAAATTTCTGCTTTTTTGCTTCCAAGTAAGGGAATTTCAGCATTTTTACCTCAAAATAATGGTTATTTCTGTATTTTTGCCCCAAAATATGGGAAATTTCTGCCATTGTGCCCCAAAATAAGAAATATTCTGCTTTTTTCCCCTGAAATAAGTGAAATTTCAGCAATTTTGCCCCAAAATAAGGGAAGTTTCTGCCTTTTTGCCCCCAAATAAAGGGAATTTCAGCATTTTTACCTCAAAATAAGGGAAATTTCTGAATTTTTGCCACAAAATATTAGGAATTTCTGACTTTTTACTCCAAAAAAGAAAATTTCTGCCTTTTTTCCCTGAAATAAGTGAAATTTCTGCAATTTTGCCCCAAAGTAAGTGAAATTTCTACAATTTTGCCCTAAAATAAGGGAAATTTCATGAATTTTGCCCCAAAATAAGTGGAATTTCTGAGTTTTGCCCCAAAATAAGGAGAATTTCTGTCTTTTTGCCCAAACATATAGGGAATTTCTGCATTTTATCCCCACAATTAGGGGAATTTCTGCAATTTTGCTCCAAAATAAGGGGAATTTCTGCATTTTAGCCCGAAAATAAGGGGAATGCATACCTTTTGCCATTAAAAAGTGAAATTTCTTTATTTTTGCTCCAAAATAAGAGTAATTTCTGCCATTTTGCCTCTAAATAAGTGGAATTTCTGAGTTTTGCCCCAAAATAAGGAGAATTTCTGTATTTTGCCCCAACATATAGAGAATTTCTGCCTTTTTGCCCAACAATTATGGGATTTTCTGCAATTTTGCTCCAAAATACGGGGAATTTCTGCTTTTTTGCTCGAAAATAAGGGGAATGCATAACTTTTTGCAATAAAAAAGGGAAATTTCTTCATTTTTGCTCCAAAATACGAGGAATTTCTGCAATTTTGCCTCTAAATAAGTGGAATTTCTGAGTTTTGCCCCAAAATAAGGAGAATTTCTGTATTTTGCCCCAACATATAGAGAATTTCTGCCTTTTGCCCCACAATTAGGGGATTTTCTGCACTTTTGCTCCAAAATACGGGGAATTTCTGCCTTTTTGCCCGAAAATAAAAGGAATGCATACTTTTTGCCATAAAAAAGGGAAATGTCTTCATTTTTTCTCCAAAATAAGGGGAATTTCTGCCTTTTTGCCTCTAAATAAGTGGAATTTCTGTTTTTTTCCCCCAAAACTAAGGGAATTTCTGTCTTTTTTGCCCAAAAATAAGGAAAATTTCTGACTTATTACCCTGAAATAAGTGAAATTTCTGCAATTTTCCCTTTAATAAGGAAAATTTCTGCCTTTTTGCCCTGAAATATGTGAAATATCTGCAATTTTAACCCAAAATATGGTGAATTTCTGCCTTTTTGCCCCAAAATAATGGGAATTTCTGACTTTTTGTCCCAAAATAAGGAAAATTTTTGCTTTTTTTCTCTGAAATAAGTGAAATTTCTGCAATTTTGCCCTAAAATAAGGGAAATTTCTGCAGTTTTTCCCCATAATATGGGAAATTTCTGCAATTTTGCCCCAAAATAATGGGAATTTCTGTTTTTGCCCCCAAATAAAGGAAATTTCTGCAATTATGCCCTAAAATAAGAGGAATTTCTGCCTTTTGCCCCAAAATAAGGAGAATATCTGCATTTTTGCACCAAAATAACGAAAATTACTGTATTTTTTACCACAAAATAAGTGAATTTCTGCAATTTTGCTCCAAAATACGGGGATTTTCTGCCTTTTTCGCCGAAAATAAAGGGAATTTCTGCCACTTTGCCGTGAAATAAGTGAAATTTTTGCCTTTTCACCAAAAATAAACGAAATTTCTATATTTTTGCCCCAAAATAAGGGGAATTTCTGACTTTTTGCCCGAAAATAAGGGAAACTTTAGCTTTTTTACCTCAAAATAAGGGGAATTTCTGCCTTTTTGCCACAAAATAAGAAAATTTCTACCTTTTTTCTGTAATAAGTGAAATTTTTGCAATTTCGCCCCAAAATAAGGGAAATTTCTGCAATTTTGCTCAAATGTAAAGGAAATTTCTGCAATTTTGCACCAAAATAAGGGGAATATTTGACTTTTTGCTCCCGAAAAAAGGAAATTTTCTGTCTTTTTGCTCCAAAAAAAGGAGAATTTCTGACTTTTTGCCCGAAAATTATGAGAATTTCTGCAATTTTGCTTCAAAATACGGGGAATTTCTGACTTTTTCCCCAAAATAAAGGGAATTTCTGCATTTTCCCCAAATATTTGGGTAATTTCTGCATTTTACCTCTAAATAAAGGGAATTTCTGCATTTTACCTCAAAATAAAAAGAATTACTGCGTTTTGCCCCAAAATATGGGGAACTTCTGCCTTTTTGTTCCAAAATAAGGAAAATTTCTTCAATTTTGTACCATAATAAAAGAAATTTCTACTTTTTGCCCCAAAATAAGAGGAATTTCTGAATTTTTGTTTTGAAATAAATGAAATTTCTACTATTTTGCCCAAAAATAAGGGAAATTTGTGCCTTTTTGCTTCAAAATAAGGGAAATTTCTGCCTTTGCCCCAAAATATGTGGAATTTCAGCATTTTACCTCAAAATAAGGGAATTTCAGCATTTTTGCACCAAAATATGGAGAATTTCTGCCTTTTTGCCCCAAAATAAATGGAATTTCTGCATTTTTGCACCAATAATAGGGGAATTTCTGCAATTTTGTTCCAAAATACGGGTCATTTCTGCCTTTTTGCCCGAAATTAAGTGGAATTTCTGCTTTTTTGTCCCGAAATAAGTGAAATTTCTTCAATTTTAGCCAAAAATTAGGGATTTCATCTTTTTGCCCCAAAATAAGGGAAATTTCTGTCATTTTGCCCTGAAATATTTGAAATTTCTGCAATTTTACTCTAAAATAAGGGGAATTTCTGCCTTTTGTCCCAAAATTAGGGGAATTTCTGCAATTTTGCTCCAAAATACGGGGAATTTCTGCCTTTTTGCCCGAAAATAAGGGGAATGCATACCTTTTTGCCATAAAAAAGGGAAATTTATTCATTTTTGCTCCAAAATAAGAGGAATTTCTGCCATTTTGCCTCTAAATAAGTGGAATTTCTAAGTTTTGCCCCAAAATAAGGAGAATTTCTGTATTTTGCCCCAACATATAGAGAATTTCTGCCTTTTTGCCCCACAATTAGGGGATTTTCTGCAATTTTGCTCCAAAATACAGGGAATTTCTGCCTTTTTGCAAGAAAATAAGGAGAATGCATATCTTTTTGCAATTAAAAAGGGAAATTTCTTCATTTTTGCTTCAAAATAAGGGGAATTTCTGAATTTTTGCCTCTAAATAAGTGGAATTTCTGTCTTTTTCCCCCAAAACTAAGGGAATTTCTTTCTTTTTTGGCCCAAAATAAGGAAAATTTCTGACTTATTACCCTGAAATAAGTGAATTTTCTGCAATTTTGCCCCAAAATAAGGTAAATTTCTGTCTTTTTGCCCTGAAATATGTGAAATATTTGCAATTTTAACCCAAAATAAGGTGAATTTCTGCCTTTTTGCCACAAAATAATTGGAATTTCTGCTATTTTGTCCCAAAATAAGAAAAATTTTTGCTTTTTTTCTTTGAAATAAGTAAAATTTCTGCAATTTTGCCCTAAAATAAGGGAAATTTCTGCAATTTTTCTCCATAATAAGGGAAATTTCTGCAATTTTGCCCCAAAATAAGGGGAATTTCTGTTTTTTTGCCCCCAAATAAGGAAAATTTCTGCAATTTTGCCCTAAAATAAGGGGCATTTCTGCCTTTTGCCCCAAAATAAGGAGAATATCTGCCTTTTTGCCTTAAAATAAAGAAAATTACTGTATTTTTTTACCCCAAAATAAGTGAATTTCTGCAATTTTGCTCCACAATACAGGTATTTTCTGCCTTTTTCGCCAAAAATAAGGAGAATTTCTGCAACTTTGCTGTGAAATAAGTAAAATTTCTGCAGTTTTACCTCAAAATCAGGGGAATTTCTGCCTTTTTGCCTTGAAATATGTGAAATATCTGCAATTTTAACCCAAAATAAGGTGAATTTCAGCCTTTTTGCCACAAAATAATGGGAATTTCTGCCATTTTGTCCCAAAATAAAAAAATTTTTGCTTTTTTTCTCTGAAATAACTGAAATTTCTGCAATTTTGCCCTAAAATAAGGGAAATTTCTGCAATTTTGCCCCAAAATAAAGGAAATTTTTGTTTTTTTGCCCCTAAATAAGGGAAATTTCTGCAATTTTGCCCTAAAATAAGGGGAGATTCTGCATTTTGCCCCAAAATAAAGAAAATTACTGTATTTTTTACCCCAAAATTATGTGAATTTTTGCAATTTTGCTCCAAAATATGGGGATTTTCTGCCTTTTTCGCCGAAAATAAGAGGAATTTGTGCCATTTTGCCGCGAAATAAGTGAAATTTCTGCAGTTTTACCAGAAAATATGGGGAATTTCTGCCTTTTTGCCCCAAAATTAGGGGAATATCTGAACTTTTGCTTCAAAAAACAAAGAATTTCTGCCTTTTTACCCGAAAATAAAGGGAATGTATACCTTTTTGCCATAAAAAAGGGAAATTTCTTCATTTTTGCCCCAAAATAAGGGGATTTTTCACATTTTTAATTACTCAAAATACGTGCAATTTCTGCCTTTCTCCCGAAAATAAATGAAATTTCTGTCTTTTTGCCCCAATATAAGGGGAATTTCTGACTTTTTGCCCAACAATAAGGGGAATATCAGCCTTTTTACCTAAAAATAAAAGGAATTTCCGCATTTTGCCCCAAAATATGAGGAATTTCTGCCTTTTTGCCCCAAAATAAGAATAATTTCTACAATTTTGAACGAAAATAAAAAAAATTTCTGCCTTTTTGCCTCACAATAAGAAAATTTCTGCCTTTTTCTGAAATAAGTGAAATTTCTGCAATGTTGCCCCAAAATAAGGGAAATTTCTGCAATTTTGCCCAAATGTAAAGGAAACTTCTGCAATTTTGCCCCAAAATAAGGGGAATTTCTGACTTTTTCCTCCCGAAAAAGGAGATTTTCTGTCTTTTTGCCCCAAAATAAGGAGAATTTCCGCCTTTTCGCCCGAAAATTATGAGAATTTCTGCAATTTTGCTTCAAAATACGGGGAATTTCTGCCTTTTATCCCAAAACTAAAGGGAATTTCTGCATTTTCCCACAATATTTGGGTAATTTCTGCATTATACCTCTAAATAAAGGGAATTTCTGCATTTTACCTCAAAATAAAAAGAATTTCTGCGTTTTGCCCCAAAATATGGGGAATTTCTGCCTTTTTGTTCCAAAATAAGGAAAATTTCTTCATTTTTCTACCATAATAAAAGAAATTTCTACTTTTTGCCCCAAAATAAAGGGAATTTCTGAATTTTTGCCTTGAAATAAATGAAATTTGTACTATTTTGCCCGAAAATAAGGGAAATTTGTGCCTTTTTGCTTCAAAATAAGGGGAATTTCTGCCTTTGCCCCAAAATATGGGAAATTTTAGCATTATTCCTCAAAATAAGGGGAATTACAGCCTTTTTGCACCAAAATGTGGAGAATTTCTGCATTTTTGCCCCAAAATAAAGGGAATATCTGCATTTTTGCACCAATATTAGGGGAATTTCTACAATTTTGCTCCAAAATAAAGAGATTTTCTTCCTTTCTGCCCGAAATTAAGTGGAATTTCTGCCTTTTTGTCCCGAAATAAGTGAAATTTCTTCAATTTTAGCCAAAAATTAGGGATTTCATACTTTTGCCTCAAAATAAGGGGAATTTCTGCCATTTTGCCCTGAAATATTTGAAATTTCTACAATTTTACTCCAAAATAAGGGGAATTTTTGCCTTTTGTCCCAAAATTAGGGGAATTTCTGCAATTTTGCTTTAAAATACGGAGAATTTCTGCCTTTTTGACCGAAAATAAGGGGAATGCATAACTTTTTGCCATAAAAAAAAATTTCTTAATTTTTGCTCCAAAATAAGAGGAATTTCTGCCATTTTGCCTCTAAATAAGTGGAATTTCTGAGTTTTGCCCCAAAATAAGGAGAGTTTCTGTATTTTGCCCCAACATATAGAGAATTTCTGCCTTTTTGCCCCACAATTAGGGGATTTTCTGCAATTTTGCTCCAAAATACGGGGAATTTCTGCCTTTTTGCCGAAAATAAGGGGAATGCATAATTTTTGCCATAAAAATGGAAAATGTCTTCATTTTTGCTCCAAAATAAAAGGAATTTCTGCCTTTTTGCCTCTAAATAAGTGGAATTTCTGTCTTTTTCCCCCAAAACTATGAAAATTTCTGTCTTTTTTACCCCAAAATAAGGAAAATTTCTGACTTATTACCCAGAAATAAGTAAAATTTCTGCAATTTTGCCCCAAAATAAGGGAAATTTCTGCCTTTTTGCCTTGAAATATGTGAAATATCTGCAATTTTAACCCAAAATAAGGTGAATTTAGGCCTTTTTGCCCCAAAATAATGGGAATTTCTGCCATTTTGTCCCAAAATAAGAAAAATTTTTGCTTTTTTTCTCTGAAATAAGTGAAATTTCTGCAATTTTGCCCTAAAATAAGGGAAATTTCTGCAATTTTGCCCCAAAATAAAGGAAATTTCTGTTTTTTGCCCCTAAATAAGGGAAATTTCTGCAATTTTGCCCTAAAATAAGGGGAGTTTCTGCCTTTTGCCCCAAAATAAAGAAAATTACTGTATTTTTTACCCCAAAATTATGTGAATTTCTGCAATTATCTCCAAAATACGGGGATTTTCTGCCTTTTTGGCCGAAAATAAGGGGAATTTGTGCAATTTTGCCGCGAAATAAGTGAAATTTCTGCAGTTTTACCGAAAAATAAGGGGAATTTCTTCCTTTTTGCCCCAAAATTAGGGGAATTTCTGCAATTTTGCTCCAAAAAACGGGGAATTTCTGCCTTTTTACCCGAAAATAAAGGGAATGTATTCCTTTTTGCCATAAAAAAGGGAAATTTCTTCATTTTTGCCCCAAAATAAGGGGATTTTTCACATTTTTAATTACTCAAAATACGTGCAATTTCTGCCTTTTTCCCGAAAATAAACGAAATTTCTGTCTTTTTGCCCTAATATAAGGGGAATTTCTGACTTTTTGCCCGACAGTAAGGGGAATTTCAGCCTTTTTACCTAAAAATAAGAGGAATTTCCGCATTTTGCCCCAAAATATGAGTAATTTCTGCCTTTTTGCCCCAAAATAAGAATAATTTCTGCAATTTTGAACCAAAATAAAAGAAATTTCTGCCTTTTTGCCCCACAATAAGAAAATTTCTGCCTTTTTCTGAAATAAGTGAAATTTCTGCAATTTTGCCCCAAAATAAGGGAAATTTCTGCAATTTTGCCCAAATGTAAAGGAAATTTCTGCAATTTTGCCCCAAAATAAGGGGAATTTCTGACTTTTTCCTCCCGAAAAAGGAGATTTTCTGTCTTTTTGCCCCAAAATAAGGAGAATTTCTGCCTTTTCGCCCGAAAATTATGAGAATTTCTGCAATTTTGCTTCAAAATACGGGGAATTTCTGCCTTTTATCCCAAAACTAAAGGGAATTTCTGCATTTTCCCACAATATTTGGAGACTTTCAGCGTTTTACCTCTAAATAAGGGGAATTTCGGCATTTAACCTCAAAATAAAAAAAATTTCTGCCTTTTGCCCCAAAATATGGGGAATTTCTGCCTTTTTGTTCCAAAATAACGAAAATTTCTTCAATTTTGTCCATAATAAAAGAAATTTCTGCTTTTTGCCCCAAAATAATGGGATTTTCTGCCTTTTTCCCCAAACATAAAGGGAATTCCAGGCTCATTACCTCAAAATAAGGGGAATTTCTGCCTTATATTTGCCACAAAATATAAGGAATTTCTACCTTTTTGCCCCAAAATAAAGAAAATTTCTGCAATTTTGCCCCAAAATAAGGGAAATTTCTCCCTTTTTCCCCAAAATAAAGGAAATTTCAGCCTTTTTACCTGAAAATAAGTGAAATTTTTTTAATTTTGCCCGAAATAAGGAAAATTTCTGCAATTTTGCCCCAAAATAATGTAAATTCCTGCAATTTTGCACCAAAATAAAGGAAATTTCTGGAATTTTGCCCCAAAATAAGGGGAATTTCTGATTTTTGCCCCAAAATAAAGGGAATTTCTGCCTTTTGCCCCAAAATTAGAGGAATTTCTGCAATTTTGCTCCAAAATACGGGGAATTTCTTCCTTTTTGCTCGAAAATAAGGGGTATGCATACCTTTTTGCCATAAAAAAGAGAAATTTCTTCACTTTTGCTCCAAAATAAGGGGAATTTCTGATTTTTTCCTCTAAATAAGTGGAATTTCTGTCTTTTTCCCCCAAAACAAAGGGAATTTCTGTCTTTTTTGCCCCAAAATAACGAAAATTTATGACTTATTACCCTGAAATAAGTGAAATTTCTGCAATTTTGCTACAAAATAAGGGAAATTTCTGCTTTTTTGCCCTGAAATATGTGAAATTTCTGCAATTTTATTCCAAAATAAGGTGAATTTCTGATTTTGCCCCAAAATAATGGGAATTTCTGCCTTTTTGCCCCAAAATAAGAAAAATTTTTGCTTTTTTTCTCTGAAATAACTGAAATTTCTGCAATTTTGCCCTAAAATAAGTGAAATTTCTGAGTTTTGCCCCAAAATAAGGAGAATTTCTGTCTTTTTTCCCAACATATAGGGAATTTCTGCCTTTTTGCCCCACAATTAGGGGAATTTCTGCAATTTTGCTCCAAAATACGGGGAATTTCTGCCTTTTTGCCCGAAAATAAAGAGAATGTACACCTTTTGCCATAAAAAAGGGAAATTTCTTCATTTTTTCTCCAAAATAAGAGGAAATTTTCTGCCTTTTTGACTCAAAATAAGTGCAATTTCTGCCTTTTCCCAAAAAATAAACGAAATTTCTGTCTTTTTGCCCAAACATAAGGGGAATTTCTGCCTTTTTGCCCCAAAATATTGGGAATTTCTGCCTTTTTGGCATAAAAGAAGAAAAATTTCTGCAATTTTGTACCAAAATAGTAGAAATTTCTGCCTTTTTGCCCCAAAAGAAGAAAATTTCTTCATTTTTTCTGAAATAAGTGAAATTTTTGCAATTTTGCCCCAAAATAAGGGAAATTTCTGCAATTTTGCCCCAATGTAAAGGAAATTTCTGCAATTTTGCCCCAAAATAAGGGGAATTTCTGACTTTTTGCCCCCGAAAAAGGAGATTTTCTGTCTTTTTGCCCCCAAAATAAGGAGAATTTCTGCCTTTTTGTCTGAAAATTATGAGAATTTCTGCAATTTTGCTTCAAAATACAGGGAATTTCTGCCTTTTAGCCCCAAAATAAAGGGAATTTCTGCATTTTCCCCCAATATTTGCGGAATTTCTTCATTTTACCTCTAAATAAGGGGAATTTCTGCATTTTACCTCAAAATAAGAAGAATTTCTGCCTTTTGCCTCAAATTATGGGGAGTTTCTGCCTTTTTGTTCCAAAATAAGGAAAATTTCTTCAATTTTGTACCATAATAAAAGAAATTTCTGCTTTTTGCCCCATAATAAGGGGAATTTCTGACTTTTTACTCTGAAATAAATGAAATTTCTGCAATTTTGCCCGAAAATAAGGGAAATTTGTGCCTTTTTGCCCCAAAATGAGGGGAATTTCTGCCTTTTGCCCCATAATATGGGGAATTTCAGCATTTTACCTCAAAATAAGGGGAATTTCAGCCTTTTTGCAACAAAATATGAAGAATTTCTGACTTTTTGCCCCAAAATAAAGGGAATTTCTGAATTTTTGCACCAATATTAGGGGAATTTCTGCAATTTTGCTCCAAAATACGGGTCATTTCTGCCTTTATGCCCGAAATTAAGTGGAATTTCTGCCTTTTTGACCCCAAATAAGTGTAATTTCTTCAATTTTAACCAAAAATTATGGATTTCATCTTTTTGCCCCAAAATAAGGGGAATTTCTGCCATTTTGCCTGAAATATTTGAAATTTCTGCAATTTTACCCCAAAATAAGGGGAATTTCTGCCTTTTGCCCCAAAATTAGGGGAATTTCTGCAATTTTGCTCCAAAATACACGGAATTTCTGCCTCTTTGCCCGAAAATAAGGAGAATGCAAACCTTTTTGCCATACAAAAGGGAAATTTTTTCATTTTTGCTTCAAAAAAAGAGGAATTTGTGCCATTTTGCCTCTAAATAAGTGGAATTTCTGAGTTTTGCCCCAAAATAAAAAGAATTTCTATCTTTTTGCCCCAACATATAGGGAATTTCTGCCTTTTTGCCCCACAATTAGGGGCATTTCTGCAATTTTGCTCCAAAATACGGAGAATTTCTGCCTTTTTGCCCGAAAATATAGGGAATGTATACCCTTTTGCCATAAAAAAGGGAAATTTCTTCATTTTTGCCAGAAAATAAGGAAATTTTCCGCCTTTTTGACTCAAAATAAGTGCAATTTCTGCCTTTTCCCCAATAATAAACGAAATTTCTGTCTTATTGCCCCAACATTAGGGGAATTTCTGATTTTTGCCCGAAAATAAGGGGAATTTCAGCCTTTTTGCCTCAAAATATGGGGAATTTCTGCCTTTTTGTCCCAAAATAAGAAAAATTTCTGCAATTTTGTACCAAAATAATAGAAATTTCTGCCTTTTTGCCCCAAAAGAAGAAAATTTCTTCATTTTTTCTGAAATAAGTGAAATTTTTTGCAATTTTGCCCCAAAATAAGGGAAATTTCTGCAATTTTGCCCCAATGTAAAGGAAATTTCTGCAATTTTGCCCCAAAATAAGGGGAATTTCTGCATTTTTGCACCAATATTAAGGGAATTTCTGCAATTTTGCCTCTAAATAAGGGGAATTTCTGCCTTTTTGCCCGAAATTAAGGGGAATTTCTGCCTTTTTGTCCCGAAATAAGTGAAATTTCTTCAATTTATCCAAAAATTAGGGATTTCATCTTTTTGCCCCAAAATAAGGGGAATTCCTGCCATTTTGCCCTGAAATATTTGAAATTTCTGCAATTTTACCCCAAAATAAGGGGATTTTCTGCCTTTTGCCCCAAAATTAGGGGAATTTCTGCAATATTGCTCCAAAATACAGGGAATTTCTTCCTTTTTGCCCGAAAATAAAGAGAATGCATACCTTTTTGCCATAAAAAATGGAAATTTCTTCATTTTTGCTCCAAAATAAGAAAAATTTCTGCCATTTTGCCTCTAAATAAGTGGAATTTCTGAGTTTTGCCAAAAAATAAAAAGAATTTCTGTATTTTTGCCCCAACATATAGAGAATTTCTGCCTTTTTGCCCCACAATTAGGGGATTTTCTGAAATTTTGCTCCAAAATACGGGGAATTTCAGCCTTTTTGCCCGAAAATAAAAGGAATGCATACCTTTTTGCCATAAAAAAGAGAAATTTCTTTATTTTTGCTCAAAAATAAAAGGAATTTCTGCCTCTTTTCCTCTAAATAAGTGGAATTTCTGACTTTTTCCCCAAAAACAAAGAGAATTTCTGTCTTTTTTGCCCTAAAATAAAGAAAATTTTTGACTTATTACCATGAAATAAGTGAAATTTCTGCAATTTTGCCCCAAAATAAAGTAAATTCCTGCAATTTTGTCCCAAAATTAAAAAAATTTCTGCCTTTTTGCCCCCAAATACGAGAAATTTCAGCCTTTTTACCTCAAAATAAGGGGAATTTCTGCATTTTTGCCACAAAATATTAGGAATTTGTGCCTTTTGCCCCAAAATAAGAAAAATTTCTGCCTTTTTTCCCTGTAATAAGTGAAAATTCTGCAATTTTGCCCATAAATAAGTTAAATTTCTGCAATATTGCCCCAAAATATAGAAAATTTCTGGAATTTTGCCCCGCAGTAAGGGGAATTTCTGATTTTTGCCCAAAAATAAAAAGAATTTCTGCCTTTTTCCCCAAAATTAGGGGAATTTCTGCAATTTTGCTCCAAAATACGGTGAATTTCTGCCTTTTTGCCCGAAAATAAGGGGAATGCATACCTTTTTGCCTTAAAAAAGGGAAATTTCTTCATTTTTGCTCCAAAATAAGGGGAATTTCTGCCTTTTTGCCTCTAAATAAGTGGAATTTCTGTATTTTCCACCCCAAAAAAGGTAATTTCTGTATTTTTGCCCCAAAATAAAGAAAATTTCTGACTTATTACCCTGAAATAAGTGAAATTTCTGCAATTTTGCCCCAAAATTAGGGAAATTTCTGTCTTTTTGCCGTGAAATTTCTGCAAGTTTACCCCAAAATAAGGTGAATTTCTGCTTTTTTGCCCCAAAATAATGGGAATTTCTGCCTTTTTGCCCCAAAATAAGAAAAATTTTTGCTTTTTTTCTCTGAAATAACTGAAATTTCTGCAATTTTGCCCTAAAATATGTGAATTTTCTGAGTTTTGCCCCAAAATAAGGAGAATTTCGGTCTTTTTGCCCCAACATATAGGGAATTTCTGCCTATTTGCTCCACAATTAGAGGAATTTCTGCAATTTTGCTCCAAAATACGGGGAATTTCTGCATTTTTGCCCGAAAATAAAGGGAATGTATACCTTTTTGCCATAAAAAAGGGAAATTTCTTCATTTTTGCCCGAAAATAAGGAAATATTCCTTCTTTTTGACTCAAAATAAGTGCAATTTCTGCCTTTATCCCAAAAATAAACGAAATTTCTGTCTTTTGGCCCACACATAAGGGGTATATCTGAATTTTTGCCTGAAAATAAGGGGAATTTCAGCTTTTTGCCCCAAAATATAGGGAATTTCTGCATTTTTGCCCCAAAATAAGAATCATTTCTGCAATTTTGTACCAAAATAAAAGAAATTTCTGCCTTTTTGCCCCAAAATAAGAAAATTTCTGCATTTTTTCTGAAATAAGAGAAATTTCTGCAATTTTGCCCAAATGAAAAGGAAATTTCTGCAATTTTGCCCCAAAATAATAGGAATTTCTGCATTTTTGCACCAATATTAAGGGAATTTCTGCAATTTTGCTCCAAAATAAGGGGAATTTCTGCCTTTTTGCCCGAAATTAAGGGGAATTTCTGCCTTTTTGTCCCGAAATAAGTGAAATTTCTTCAATTTTAGCCAAAAATTAGGGATTTCATCTTTTTGCCACAAAATAAGGGGAATTTCTGCCATTTTGCCCTGAAATATTTGAAATTTCTGCAATTTTACCCTAAAATAAGGGGAATTTCTGACTTTTGCCCCAAAATTAGGGGAATTTCTGCAATTTTGCTCCAAAATACGGGAAATTTCTGCCTTTTTGCCCGAAAATAAAGAGAATGCATACATTTTGCCATAAAAAAGGGAAATTTCTTCATTTTTGCTCCAAAATAAGAGGAATATCTGCCATTTTGACTCTAAATAAGTGGAATTTCTTAGTTTTGCCCCAAAATAAAAAGAATTTCTGTCTTTTTGCTTCAACATAGAGAGAATTTCTGCCGTTTTCCACCACAATTAGGAAATTTTCTGAAATTTTGCTCCAAAATACGGGGAATTTTTGACTTTTTGCCCGAAAATAAGGGGAATGCATAACTTTTTGCCATAAAAAAGAGAAATTTCTTCATTTTTGCTCCAAAATAAGGAAAATTTCTGCCTTTTTGCCTCTAAATAAGTGGAATTTCTGTCTTTTTCCCCCAAAACAAAAAGAATTTCTGTTTGTTTTTTGCCCCAAAATAAGGAAAATTTCTGACTTATTGCCCTGAAATAAGTGAAATTTCTCCAATTTTGCCCCAAAATAAAAGAAATTTCTGCCTTTTTGCCCTGAAATATGTGACATTTTTGCAATTTTAACCCAAAATAAGGTGAATTTCTGCCCTTTTGCCCCAAAATAATGGGAATTTCTTCCTTTTTGCCCCAAAATAAGAAAAATTTTTGCTTTTTTTCTCTGAAATAAGTGAAATTTCTGCAATTTTGCCCTAAAATAATGGAAATATCTGCAATTTTTCCCCATAATAAGGGAAATTTCTGCAATTTTGCCCCAAATAAGGGGAATTTCTGTTTTTTGCCCCCAAATAAGGGAAATTTCTGCAATTTTGCCGTAAAATAAGGGGAGTTTCTGCCTTTTGCCCCAAAATAAGGAGAATATCTGCCTTTTTGCCCCAAAATAAAGAAAATTACTGTATTTTTTACCCCAAAATTAGGTGAATTTCTGCAATTTTGCTCCTAAATACGGGGATTTTCTGCCTTTTTCGCCGAAAATAAAGGAAATTTCTTCCATTTTGCCGCGAAATAAGTGAAATTTCTGAAGTTTTACCCCAAAATAAGGGGAATTTCTGCCTTTTTGCCTCAAAATTAGGGAAATTTCTGCAATTTTGCTCCAAAATACGGGGAATTTCTACTTTTTTGCCCGAAAATAAAGGGAATGTATACCTTTTGCCATAAAAAAGGGAAATTTCTTCATTTTTGCTCCAAAATAAGGGGATTTTCCACCTTTTTTACTCTAAATAAGTGCAATTTCTGCCTTTTTCCCAAAAATAAACGAAATTTCTGTCTTTTTGCCCCAAAATAAGGGGAATTTCTGACTTTTTGCCCGAAAATAAGGGGAATTTCAGCCTTTTTCCTCAAAATAAGGGGAATTTCCACCTTTTTGCCCCAAAATATGGAGAATCTCTGCCTTTTTGCCCCAAAATAAGAATAATTTCTGAAATTTTATACCAAAATAAAAGAAATTTCTGCCTTTTTGCCCCAAAATAAGAAAATTTCTGCCTTTTTTTGAAATAAGTTAAAGTTCTGCAATTTTGCCCCAAATTAAGGAAAATTTCTGCAATTTTGCCCAAATGTAAAGGAAATTTCTGCAATTTTGCCCCAAAATAAAGGGAATTTCTGACATTTTGCTCCCAAAAAAAGGCGATTTTCTGTCTTTTTGCCCCAAAATAAGAAGAATTTCTTTTTTTTTGGCCGAAAATTATGAAAATTTCTGCAATTTTGCCACAAAATACAGGAAATTTCTGCTTTTTAGCCCCAAAATAAAGGGAATTTCTGCATTTTACCTCTAAATAAAAAGAATTTCTGCATTTTACCTCAAAATAAGAAGAATTTCTGCCTTTTGCCCCAAAATATGGGGAATTTCTGACTTTGTGTTTCAAAATAAGTAAAATTTCTTCAATTTTGAACCATAATAAAAGAAATTTCTGCTTTTTGCCCCAAAATAAGGAGAATTTCTGAATTTTTGCCCTGAAATAAATGAAATTTCTGCAATTTTGTCCGAAAATAAGGGAAATTTGTGCCTTTTTGCCCCAAAATAAGGGGAATTTCTGCCTTTTGCCCCAAAATATGGGGAATTTCAGCATTTTACCTCAAAATAAGGGAAATTTCAGCCTTTTTGCACAAAAATATGGAGAATTTCTGCCTTTTTGCCCCAAAATGAAGGGAATTTCTGCATTTTTGCACAAATATTAGGGGAATTTCTGCAATTTTGCTCCAAAATACGGGTCATTTCTGCCTTTTTGCCCGAAATTAAGTGGAATTTCTGCCTTTTTGTCTCGAAATAAGTGAAATTTCTTCAATTTCAGCCAAAAATTATGGATTTCATCTTTTTGCCCCAAAATAAGGGGAATTTCTGCCATTTTGCCCTGAAATATTTGAAATTTTTTCAATTTTACCTCAAAGTAAGGGGAATTTCTGCCTTTTGTCCCCAAATTAGGGGAATTTCGGCAATTTTGCCCCAAAATACGGGGAATTTCTCCCTTTTAGCCCCTAAATAAAGGGAATTTCTGCATTTTACCTCTAAATAAGGGGAATTTCTGCATTTTACCTCAAAATAAGAAGAATTTCTGCCTTTTGCCCCAAAATACTAGGAATTTCTGCCTTTTTGTTCCAAAATAAGGAAAATTTCTTCAATTTTGTACCATAATAAAAGAAATTTCTGCTTTTTGCACCAAAATAATGGGAATGTCTTACTTTTTGCCCTGAAATAAATGAAATTTCTGCTATTTTGCCCAAAAATAAGGGAAATTTGTGATATTTTGCCCCAAAATAAGGAAAAGTTCTGCCTTTGCCACAAAATATGGGGAATTTCAGCATTTTACCTCAAAATAAGGGGAATTTGAGCCTTTTTGCACCAAAATATGGAGAATTTCTGCCTTTTTGCCCCAAAATAGAGGGAATTTCTGCATTTTTGCACCAATATTACGGAAATTTCTTCAATTTTGCTCCAAAATACGGGTCATTTCTGCCTTTTTGCCGGAAAGTAAGTGGAATTTCTGCCTTTTTGTCCCGAAATAAGTGAAATTTCTTCAATTTTAGCCAAAAATTAGGGATTTCATTTTTTGCCCCAAAATAAGGGGAATTTCTGCCATTTTGCCCTAAAATATTTGAAATTTCTGCAATTTTACCCCGAAATAAGGGAAATTTCTGCCTTTTTGCCCCAAAATAAGGGGAATTTCAGCCTTATTACCTCAAAATAAGGGAAATTTCTGCGTTTTTGCCATAAAATATAAGGAATTTCTGCCTTTTTGCACCAAAATAAGGAAAATTTCTGCAATTTTTTTACACTTTTTACCTGAAAATAAGTGAATTTTCTGCAATTTTGCCCCAAAATAAGGTAAATTCCTGCAATTTTGCCCCAAAATAAAGGAAATTTCTGAAATTTTGCCCAAAATAAGGGGAACTTCTGATTTTTGCCCAAAAATAAAGGGAATTTCTGCCTTTTGCCCCAAAATTAGGGGAATTTCTGCAATTTTGCTCCAAAATACGGGGAATTTCTGCTTTTAAGCCCGAAAATAAGGGGAATGCATACCTTTTGCCATTAAAAAGGGAAATTTCTTCATTTTTGCTCCAAAATAAGAGAAATTTCTGCCATTTTGCCTCTAAATAAGTGGAATTTCTTCAGTTTTGCCCCCAAATAAGGAGAGTTTCTGTATTTTGCCCCAACATATAGAGAATTTCTGCCTTTTTGCCCCACAATTAGGGGATTTTCTGCAATTTTGCTCCAAAATACGGGGAATTTCTGCTTTTTTGCCCGAAAATAAGGGGAATGCATACCTTTTTGCAATAAATAGGGAAATTTCTTCATTTTTGCTCCAAAATAAGAGGAATTTCTGCCATTTTGCCTCAAAATAAGTGGAATTTCTGAGTTTTGCCCCAAAATAAAGAGCATTTCTGTATTTTGCCCCAACATATAAAGAATTTCTGCCTTTTTTCCCCACAATTAGGGGATTTTCTGCAATTTTGCTCCAAAATACGGGGAATTTCTGCTTTTTTGCCCGAAAATAAGGGGAATGCATACCTTTGTGCAATAAAAAAGGGAAATTTCTTCATTTTTGCTCCAAAATAAGAGGAATTTCTGCCATTTTGCCTCTAAATAAGTGGAATTTCTGAGTTTTGCCCCAAAATAAGGAGAATTTCTGTATTTTGCCCCAACATATAGAGAATTTCTGCCTTTTTGCCCCACAATTAGGAGATTTTCTGCACTTTTGCTCCAAAATAAGGGGAATTTCTGCCTTTTTGCCTGAAAATAGAGGGAAGGTATACTTTTTGCCATAAAAAAGAGAAATTTCTTCATTTTTACCTCAAAATAAGGGGATTTGCCGCCTTTTTGACTCAAAATAAGTGCAATTTCTGAATTTTCACAAAAATATACGGAATTTCTGTCTTTTTGCCCCAAAATAACGGGAATTTCTGATTTTTGCCCTGAAATAAGATAATTTCTAAAATTTTTCCCCAAAATAAGGGAAATGTCTGCATTTTGACCCAAAATAAGAAGAATTTCTGACTTTTTGCCCCAAAATAAGGGGAATTTCAGCCTTTTTACCTCAAAATAAGAGGAATTTCTGCATTTTTGCCACAAAATATGGGAAATTTCTGCCTCTGCCCAAAATAAGAAAAATTTCTACAATTTTGTACCAAAATAAAAGAAATTTCTGCCTTTTCCCACAAAATAAGAAAATTTCTGTTATTTTCCCTGAAATAAGAGAAATTTCTGCAATTTTGCCACAAAATAAGTGAAATTTCTGCAATTTTGCCCCAAAATAAGGTAAATTCCTGCAATTTTGCCCCAAAATAAAGGAAATTTCTGAAATTTTGCCCAAAATAAGGGGAACTTCTGATTTTTGCCCAAAAATAAAGGGAATTTCTGCCTTTTGCCCCAAAATTAGGGGAATTTCTGCAATTTTGCTCCAAAATACGGGGAATTTCTGCTTTTAAGCCCGAAAATAAGGGGAATGCATACCTTTTGCCATTAAAAAGGGAAATTTCTTCATTTTTGCTCCAAAATAAGAGAAATTTCTGCCATTTTGCCTCTAAATAAGTGGAATTTCTTCAGTTTTGCCCCCAAATAAGGAGAGTTTCTGTATTTTGCCCCAACATATAGAGAATTTCTGCCTTTTTGCCCCACAATTAGGGGATTTTCTGCAATTTTGCTCCAAAATACGGGGAATTTCTGCTTTTTTGCCCGAAAATAAGGGGAATGCATACCTTTTTGCAATAAATAGGGAAATTTCTTCATTTTTGCTCCAAAATAAGAGGAATTTCTGCCATTTTGCCTCAAAATAAGTGGAATTTCTGAGTTTTGCCCCAAAATAAAGAGCATTTCTGTATTTTGCCCCAACATATAAAGAATTTCTGCCTTTTTTCCCCACAATTAGGGGATTTTCTGCAATTTTGCTCCAAAATACGGGGAATTTCTGCTTTTTTGCCCGAAAATAAGGGGAATGCATACCTTTGTGCAATAAAAAAGGGAAATTTCTTCATTTTTGCTCCAAAATAAGAGGAATTTCTGCCATTTTGCCTCTAAATAAGTGGAATTTCTGAGTTTTGCCCCAAAATAAGGAGAATTTCTGTATTTTGCCCCAACATATAGAGAATTTCTGCCTTTTTGCCCCACAATTAGGAGATTTTCTGCACTTTTGCTCCAAAATAAGGGGAATTTCTGCCTTTTTGCCTGAAAATAGAGGGAAGGTATACTTTTTGCCATAAAAAAGAGAAATTTCTTCATTTTTACCTCAAAATAAGGGGATTTGCCGCCTTTTTGACTCAAAATAAGTGCAATTTCTGAATTTTCACAAAAATATACGGAATTTCTGTCTTTTTGCCCCAAAATAACGGGAATTTCTGATTTTTGCCCTGAAATAAGATAATTTCTAAAATTTTTCCCCAAAATAAGGGAAATGTCTGCATTTTGACCCAAAATAAGAAGAATTTCTGACTTTTTGCCCCAAAATAAGGGGAATTTCAGCCTTTTTACCTCAAAATAAGAGGAATTTCTGCATTTTTGCCACAAAATATGGGAAATTTCTGCCTCTGCCCAAAATAAGAAAAATTTCTACAATTTTGTACCAAAATAAAAGAAATTTCTGCCTTTTCCCACAAAATAAGAAAATTTCTGTTATTTTCCCTGAAATAAGAGAAATTTCTGCAATTTTGCCACAAAATAAGTGAAATTTCTGCAATTTTGCCCCAAAATAAGGGAAATTTCTGGAATTTTGCCCCAAAATAAGTGGAATTTATGAGTTTTGCACCAAAATAAGGAAAATTTCTGTTTTTTTGCACAAACATATAGGGAATTTCTGCCTGTTTGCCCCACAATTAGGGGAATTTCGGCAATTTTGCTCCAAAATACGGGGAATTTCTGCCTTTTTGCCAGAAAATAAGAAGAATGCATACCTTTTTGCCATAAAAAAGGGAAATTTCTTCATTTTTGCAACAAAATAAGGGGAATTTCTGCTTTTTTTTCCTCTAAATAAGTGGAATTTCTGTCTTTCCCCCAAACAAAGGGAATTTCTTTCTTTTTTGCCCCAAAATAAAAAAAATTTCTGACTTATTACCCTGAAATAAGTGAAATTTCTGCAATTTTCCCCCAAAATAAGGGAAATTTCTGCCTTTTGGCCCCCAAATAAGGGGAATTTCAGCCTATTTACCTCAAAATAAGGGGAATTTCTGCAATTTTGCCCCAAAATAAGGGAAATTTTTGAAATTTTGCACCAAAATAAGTGGAATTTCTGAGTTTTGCCCCAAAATAAGGAGAATTTATATCTTTTTGCCCCAACATATAGAGAATTTCTGCCTTTTTGCCCCACAATTAGGGGAATTTCTGCAATTTTGCTCCAAAATACGGGGAATTTCTGCTTTTTGCCTGAAAATAAGAAGAATGCATAACTTTTTGCCATAAAAAAAAGAAATTTCTTCATTTATGCTCCAAAATAAGGGGAATTTCTGCTTTTTTGCCCCTAAATAAGTGGAATTTCTGTTTTTTTCCCCAAAATAAAGGGAATTTCTGTCTTTTTTGCCCCAAAATAAGGAAAATTTCTGACTTATTACCCGGAAATAAGTGAAATTTCTGCAATTTTGCCCCAAAATAAGGGAAATTTCTGCCTTTTTGCACCCAAAAAGGGGAATTTCAGCCTTTTTACCTCAAAATAAAAAGAATTTCTGCATTTTTGCTCCAAAATATGGGAAATTTCTGCCTTTTTGCCCCAAAATAAGAAAAATTTCTGCAATTTTGTACCAAAATAAATGAAATTTCTGCCTTTTTGCACTAAAATAAAAAAATTTCTGTTTTTTTTTTCTGAAATAAGTGAAATTTCTGCAATTTTCCCCAAAATAAGTGAAATTTCTGCAATTTGGCCCCAAAATAAGTGAAATTACTGAAATTTTTCCCCAAAATAAGTGGAATTTCTGAGTTTTGAACCAAAATAAGGAGAATTTTTGTCTTTTTTGCCCCCAAATAAAAAAAATTTCTGGCATATTACCCTTAAATAAGTGAAATTTCTGCAATTTTTCCCCAAAATAAGGAAAATTTCTGCTTTTTTGCCCCCAAATAAAGGGAATTTCAGCCTTTTTACCTCAAAATAATGGTTATTTCTGTATTTTTGCCCCAAAATATGGGAAATTTCTGCCTTTTTGCCCCAAAATAAGAAAATTCTGCTTTTTTCCCCTGATATAAGTGAAATTTCGGCAATTTTGCCCCATAATAAGTGAAATTTCTGCAATTTTGCCCCAAAATAAGGGAAATTTCTGCCTTTTTGCCCCCAAATAAGGGGAATTTCAGCATTTTTACCTCAAAATAAGGGGAATTTCTGCATTTTTGCCACAAAATATTAGGAATTTCTGACTTTTTACTCCAAAAAAGAAAATTTCTGCCTTTTTTTCTGAAATAAGTGAAATTTCTGCAATTTTGCCACAAAGTAAGTGAAATTTCTGCAATTTTGCCCTAAAATAAAAAAAATTTCATGAATTTTGCCCCAAAATAAGTGGAATTTCTGAGTTTTGCCCCAAAATAAAGAGAATTTCTGTCTTTTTGCCCTAACATATAGGGAATTTCTGGCTTTTTGCCCCACAATTAGGAGAATTTCTGCAATATTGCTCCAAAATACGGGGAATTTCTGCTTTTTTGCACGACAATAAGGGGAATGCATACCTTTTTGCCATAAAAAAGGGAAATTTCTTCATTTTTGCTCCAAAATAAAAGGAATTTCTGCCATTTTGCCTCTAAATAAGTGGAATTTCTGAGTTTTGCCCCAAAATAATAAGAATTTCTGTATTTTGCCCCAACATATAGAGAATTTCTGCCTTTTGCCCAACAATTAGGAGATTTTCTGCACTTTTGCTCCAAAATACGGGGAATTTCTGCCTTTTTGCCCGAAAATAAGGGGAATGCATACTTTTTTGCCATAAAAAAGGGAAATGTCTTCATTTTTGCTCCAAAATAAGGGGAATTTCTGCCTTTTTGCCTCTAAATAAGTGGAATTTCTGTCTTTTTCCCCCAAAACTAAGGGAATTTCTGTCTTTTTTGCCCAAAAATAAGGAAAATTTCTGACTTATTATTCTGAAATAAGTGAAATTTCTGCAATTTTCCCCCTAATAAGGAAAATTTCTGCCTTTTTGCCCTGAAATATGTGAAATATCTGCAATTTTAACCCAAAATATGGTGAATTTCTGCCTTTTTGCCCCAAAATAATGGGATTTTCTGCCTTTTTGCCCCAAAATAAGAAAAATTTTTGCTTTTTTTCTCTGAAATAAGTGAAATTTCTGCAATTTTGCAATAAAATAAGGGAAATTTCTGCAATTTTTTCCCCATAATATGGGAAATTTCTGCAATTTTGCCTCAAAATAATGGGAATTTCTGTTTTTTGACCACAAATAAGGGAAATTTCTGCAATTTGGCCCTAAAATAAGAGGAATTTCTGCCTTTTGCCCCAAAATAAGGAGAATATCTGCCTTTTTGCCCCAAAATAAAGAAAATTACTGTATT
This sequence comes from Micromys minutus, assembly GCF_963924665.1. Taxonomy (NCBI): domain Eukaryota; kingdom Metazoa; phylum Chordata; class Mammalia; order Rodentia; family Muridae; genus Micromys; species Micromys minutus. Next base: position 769,278 of record NW_027667221.1, read on the forward strand.
TTTTACCACAAAATAAGTGAATTTCTGCAATTTTGCTCCAAAATACGGGGATTTTCTGCCTTTTTCGCCGAAAATAAGGGGAATTTCTGCCACTTTGCCGTGAAATAAGTGAAATTTTTGCCTTTTCACCAAAAATAAACGAAATTTCTGTATTTTTGCCCCAAAATAAGGGGAATTTCTGACTTTTTGCCTGAAAATAAGGGAAATTTTAGCCTTTTTACCTCAAAATAAGGGGAATTTCTTCCATTTTGCCACAAAATAAGAAAATTTCTACCTTTTTTCTGTAATAAGTGAAATTTTTGCAATTTTGCCCAAAATAAAAGAAATTTCTGCAATTTTGCTCAAATGTAAAGGAAATTTCTGCAATTTTGCCCCAAAATAAGGGGAATTTCTGACTTTTTGCTCCCGAAAAAAGGAAATTTTCTGTCTTTTTGCTCCAAAATAAGGAGAATTTCTGACTTTTTGCCAGAAAATTATGAGAATTTCTGCAAATTTGCTTCAAAATTTGGGGAATTTCTGCCTTTTATCCCCAAAATAAAGGAATTTCTGCATTTTCCCCCAATATTTGGGTAATTTTTGCATTTTACCTCTAAATAAATGGAATTTCTGCATTTTACCTCAAAATAAGAAGAATTTCTGCCTTTTGCCCCAAAATATGGGGAATTTCTGTCTTTTTTGCCCCGAAATAAAGAAAATTTCTGACTTATTACCCTTAAATAAGTGAAATTTCTGCAATTTTGCCCTAAAATAAGGGAAATTTCTGCCTTTTTGCCCTGACATATGTGAAATTTCTGCAAATTTACCCCAAAATTAGGTGAATTTCTGCCTTTTTGCTCCAAAATAAGGAGAATTTCTGCATTTTTGCCCCAAAATAAGAAAAAATTTTTGCTTGTTTTCTCTGAAATAACTGAAATTTCTGCAATTTTGCCGTAAAACAAGTGAAATTTCTGAGTTTTGCCCCAAAATAAGGAGAATTTCTGTCTTTTTACCCCAACATATGGGGAATTTCTGCCAATTTGCCCCAAAATCTGGGGAATTTTAGCATTTTACCTCAAAAGAAGGAGAATTTCAGCCTTTTTGCACCAAAATATGGAGAATTTCTGATTTTTTGCCCCAAAATAGAGGGAATTTCTGTATTTTTGCACCAATATTAGGGGAATTTCTGCAATTTTGCTCCAAAATACGGAGAATTTCTGCTTTTTTGCCCGAAAATAAAGGGAATGTATACCTTTTTGCCATAAAAAAGGGAAATTTCTTTATTTTTGCCCGAAAATAAAGAAATTTTCTGCCTTTATGACTCAAAATAAGTGCATTTTTGCCTTTTCCCCAAAAATAAATGAAATTTCTGATTTTTTTTCCCAACATAAGGGAAATTTCTGACATTTTGCCCGAAAATAAAGGGAATTTCAGCCTTTTGGCCCCAAAATATGGGGAATTTCTGCCTTTTTGCCCCAAAATAAGAAAAATTTCTGCAATTTTGTAACAAAATAATAGAAATTTCTGCCTTTTTGCCCCAAAATAATAAAATTTCTGCATTTTTTCTGATATAAGTGAAATTTCTGCAATTTTGACCCAAAATAAGGGAAATTTCTGCAATTTTGCCCAAATGTAAAGAAAATTTCTGCAATTTTGCCCCAAAATAAGTGGAATTTCTGACTTTTTGCCCCCGAAAAAAGGAGATTTTCTGTCTTTTTGCCTAAAAATTATGAGAATTTCAGCAATTTTGCTTCAAAATACAGGGAATTTCTGCTTTTTGGCCCCAAAATAAAGGGAATTTCTGCATTTCTGCCCAATATTTGGGGAATTTCAGCATTTTACCTCTAAATAAGGGGAATTTCTGCATTTTACCTCAAAATAAGAAGAATTTCTGCCTTTTGCCCCAAAATATGGGGAATTTCTGCCTTTTTGTTTCAAAATAAGGAAAATTTCTTCAATTTTGTACAATAATCAAAGAAATTTCTGCTTTTTGCCCCAAAATAAGGGGAATTTCTGACTTTTTACCCTGAAATAAATGAAATTTCTGCAATTTTGCCCGAAAATATGGGAAATTTGTGCCTTTTTGTCCCAAAATGAGGGGAATTTCTGCCTTTTTGCCCGAAAATAAGGGGAATGCATAACTTTTTGCCATGAAAAAGCGAAATTTCTTCATTTTTGCTCCAAAATAAGGGGAATTTCTGCCTTTTTGCCTCAAAATAATTGGAATTTCTGTCTTTTTCCCCCCAAAAATAGGTAATTTCTGTCTTTTTTGCCCCGAAATAAAGAAAATTTCTGACTTATTACCTTTAAATAAGTGAAATTTCTGCAATTTTGCCCCAAAATTAGGGAAATTTCTGCCTTTTTGCCCTGACATATGTGAAATTTCTGCAAATTTACCCCAAAATTAGGTGAATTTCTGCATTTTTGCTCTAAAATAAGGGGAATTTCTGCATTTTTGCCCCAAAATAAGAAAAAATTTTTGCTTTTTTTCTCTGAAATAACTGAAATTTCTGCAATTTTGCCGTAAAACAAGTGAAATTTCTGAGTTTTGCCCCAAAATAAGGAGAATTTCTGTCTTTTTGCCCCAACATATGGGGAATTTCTGCCAATTTGCCCCAAAGTATGGGGAATTTTAGCATTTTACCTCAAAAGAAGGGGAATTTCAGCCTTTTTGCACCAAAATATGGAGAATTTCTGCTTTTTTGCCAAAAATAAAGGGAATTTCTGTATTTTTGCACCAATATTAGGGGAATTTCTGCAATTTTGCTCCAAAATACGGAGAATTTCTGCTTTTTTGCCCGAAAATAAAGGGAATGTATTACTTTTTGCCATAAAAAATGGAAATTTCTTTATTTTTGCCCGAAAATAAGGAAATTTTCTGCCTTTTTGACTCAAAATAAGTGCATTTTTGCCTTTTCCCCAAAAATAAACGAAATTTCTGATTTTTTTCCCCAACATAAGGGAAATTTCTGACTTTTGGCCCGAAAATAAAGGGAATTTCCGCCTTTTGGCCCCAAAATATGGGGAATTTCTGCCTTTTTGCCCCAAAATAAGAAAAATTTCTGCAATTTTGTAACAAAATAATAGAAATTTCTGCCTTTTTGCCCCAAAATAAGAAAATTTCTGCATTTTTTCTGATATAAGTGAAATTTCTGCAATTTGACCCAAAATAAGGGAAATTTCTGCAATTTTGCCCAAATGTAAAGGAAATTTCTGCAATTTTGCCCCAAAATAAGGGGAATTTCTGACTTTTTGCCCCCGAAAAAAGGAGATTTTCTGTCTGTTTGCCCCAAAATAAGGAGAATTTCTGCCTTTTTGCCTAAAAATTATGAGAATTTCAGCAATTTTGCTTCAAAATACGGGGAATTTCTGCTTTTTGGCCCCAAAATAAAGGGAATTTCTGCATTTCCGCCCAATATTTGGGGAATTTCAGCATTTTACCTGTAAATAAGGGGAATTTCTGCATTTTACCTCAAAATAAGAAGAATTTCTGCCTTTTGCCCCAAAATATGGGGAATTTCTGCCTTTTTTTTTCAAAATAAGTAAAATTTCTTCAATTTTGTACAATAATCAAAGAAATTTCTGCTTTTTGCCCCAAAATAAGGGGAATTTCTGACTTTTTACCCTGAAATAAATGAAATTTCTGCAATTTTGCCCGAAAATATGGGAAATTTGTGCCTTTTTGTCCCAAAATGAGGGGAATTTCTGCCTTTTGCCCCAAAATATGGGGAATTTTAGGATTTTACCTCAAAATAAGGGGAATTTCAGCCTTTTTGCACCAAAATATGGAGAATTTCTGCTTTTTTGCCCCAAAATAAAGGGAATTTCTGCATTTTTGCAACAATATTAAGGGAATTTCTGCAATTTTGCTCCAAAATACGGGTCATTTCTGCCTTTTTGGCCAAAATTAAGTGGAAATTCTGCCTTTTTGTCCCGAAATAAGTGAAATTTCCTCAATTTTAGCCAAAAATTATGGATTTCATATTTTTGCCCCAAAATAAGGGGAATTTCTGCCATTTTGCCCTGAAATATTTGAAATTTCTGCAATTTTACCCCAAAGTAAGGGGAATTTCTGCATTTTTCCCCCAAAATAAAGGGAATTTTAGCCTTATTACCTCAAAATAAGGGAAATTTCTGCCTATTTGCCACAAAATATAAAGAATTTCTGCCTTTTAGCCCAAAATAAGGAAAATTTCTGCAATTTTGCCCCAAAATAAGGGAAATTTCTCCTTTTTTCCCCAAAATAAAGGAAATTTCAACCTTTTTACCTGAAAATAAGTGAAATTTCTGTAATTTTGCCCGAAATAAGGGAAATTTCTGCAATTTTGCCCCAAAATAATGTAAATTCCTGCAATTTTGCCCCAAAATAAAGAAAATTTCTGGAATTTTGCCCCAAAGTAAGGGGAATTTCTGATTTTTGCCCCAAAAAAAAGGGAATTTCTGCCTTTTGCCCCAAAATTAGGGGAATTTCTGCAATTTTGCTCCAAAATACGGGGAATTTCTGCCTTTTTGGCCGAAATTAAGTGAAAATTCTGCCTTTTTGTCCCGATATAAGTGAAATTTCCTCAATTTTAGCCAAAAATTATGGATTTCATAATTTTGCCCCAAAATAAGCGGAATTTCTGCCATTTTGCCCTGAAATATTTGAAATTTCTGCAATGTTACCCCAAAATAAGGGAAATTTCTGCCTTTTTGCCCTGAAATATTTGAAATTTCTGCAATTTTACCCCAAAATAAGGGGAATTTCTGCCTTTTTCCCAAAAATAAAAAGAATTTCAGCCTTATTACCTCAAAATAAGGGAAATTTCTGCCTTTGTGCCACAAAATATAAAGAATTTCTGCCTTTTTGCCCCAAAATAAGGAAAATTTCAGCAATTTTGCCACAAAATAAGGGAAATTTCTCTCTTTTTCCCCAAAATAAAGGAAATTTCAGCCTTTTTACCTGAAAATAAGTGAAATTTCTGTAATTTTGCCCGAAATAAGGGAAATTTCTGCAATTTTGCCCCAAAATAATGTAAATTCCAGCAATTTTGCCCCAAAATAAAGGAAATTTCTGGAATTTTGCCCCAAAGTAAGGGGAATTTCTGATTTTTGCCCCAAAATAAAGGGAATTTCTGCCTTTTGCCTCAAAATTAGTGGAATTTCTGCAATTTTGCTCCAAAATACAGGGAATTTCTTCCTTTTTGCCCGAAAATAAGGGGAATGCATACCTTTTTGCCATAAAAAAGAGAAATTTCTTCATTTTTGCTTCAAAATAAGGGGAATTTCTGCTTTTTAGCCTGTAAATAAGTGGAATTTCTGTCTTTTTCCCCCAAAAAGAAGGGAATTTCTGTCTTTTTTGCCCCAAAATAATGAAAATTTCTGACTTATTACCCTGAAATAAGTGAAATTTCTGCAATTTTACCCCAAAATAAGGGAAATTTCTGCCTTTTTGCCCTATAATATGTGAAATTTCTGCAATTTTACCCAAAAATAAGGTGAATTTCTGATTTTGCCCCAAAATAATGGGAATTTCTGCCTTTTTGCCCCAAAATAAGAAAAATTTTTGCTTTTTTTCTCTGAAATAACTGAAATTTCTGCAATTTTGCCCTAAAATAATTGAAATTTCTGAGTTTTGCCCCAAAATAAGGAGAATTTCTGTCTTTTTGCCCAAACATATAGGGAATTTCTGCCTTTTTGCCCCACAATTATGGGAATTTCTGCAATTTTGCTAGAAAATACGGGGAATTTCTGCCTTTTTGCCCAAAAATAAAGAGAATGTACACCTTTTTGCCATAAAAAAGTGAAATTTCTTCATTTTTGCCAGAAAATAAGGAAATTTTCCACCTTTTTGACTCAAAATAAGTGCAATTTCTGCCTTTTCCCAAACAATAAACGAAATTTCTGTATTTTTGCCCAAACATAAGGGGAATATCTGACTTTTTGCCCGAAAATAAGGGGAATTTCAGCCTTTTAACCTCAAAATAAGGGGTATTTCTGCTTTTTTGCCCCAAAATATGGGGAATTTCTGCCTTTTTGGCATCAAAGAAGAAAAATTTCTGCAATTTTGTACCAAAATAGTAGAAATTTCTGCCTTTTGGCACCAAAATAAGAAAATTTCTTCATTTTTTCTGAAATAAGTGAAATTTTTGCAATTTTTCTCCAAAATAAGGGAAATTTCTGCAATTTTGCTCCAATGTAAAGAAAATTTCTGCAATTTTGCTTCAAAATACAGGGAATTTCTGCCTTTTAGGCACAAAATAAAGGGAATTTCTGCATTTTCCCCCAATATTTGGGGAATTTCTGCATTTTACCTCTAAATAAGGGGAATTTCTGCATTTTACCTCAAAATAAAAAGAATTTCTGCCTTTTGCCCCAAAATATGGGGAATTTCTGCCTTTTTGTTCTAAAATAAGGAAAATATCTTCAATTTTGTACCATAAAAAAAGAAATTTCTGTTTTTTGCCCCAAAATAAGGGGAATTTCTGACATTTTACCCTGAAATAAATGAAATTTCTGCAATTTTGCCCGAACATTAGGTAAATTTGTGCCTTTTTGCCCCAAAATGAGGGGAATTTCTGCCTTTTGCCCCAAATTATGGGGAATTTTAGGATTTTACCTCAAAATAAAGGAAATTTTAGCCTTTTTGCACCAAAATATGGAGAAATTCTGCCTTTTTGCCCCAAAATAAAGGGAATTTCTGCATTTTTGCACCAATATTAGGGGAATTTCTGCAATTTTGCTCCAAAATACGGGTCATTTCTGCCTTTTTGCCCGAAATTAAGTGGAATTTCTGCCTTTTTGTCCCGAAATAAGTGAAATTTCTTCAATTTTAGCCAAAAATTATGGATTTCATCTCTTTGCCCCAAAATAAGGGGAATTTCTGCCATTTTGCCCTGAATATTTGAAATTTCTGCAACTTTACCCCAAAATAAGGGGAATTTCTGCCTTTGGCCCCAAAATTAGGGGAATTTCTGCAATTTTGCTCCAAAATACGGGGAATTTCTGCCTTTTTGCCCGAAAATAAGGGGAATGCATAACTTTTTGCCATAAAAAAGGGAAATTTCTTCATTTTTGCTCCAAAATAAGAGGAATTTCTGCCATTTTGCCTCTAAATAAGTGGAATTTCTGAGTTTTGCCCCAAAATAAAAAGAATTTCTGTCCTTTTGCCCCAAAATATAGAGAATTTCTGCCTTTTTGCCCCAAAATTAGGGGAATTTCTGCAATTTTGCTTCAAAATACGGGGAATTTCTGCCTTTTTGTCCGAAAATAAGGGGAATGCATACCTTTTTGCCATAAAAAAGGAAAATTTTTTCATTTTTGCTCCAAAATAAGTGGAAGTTCTGCCTTTTTGCCTCTAAATAAGTGTAATTTCTGTCTTTTTCCCCCAAAACAAAGGGCATTTCTGTCTTTTTGCCACAAATTAAGGAAAATTTCTGACTTATTACCCTGAAATAAGTGAAATTTCTGCAATTTTGCCCCAAAATAAAGTAAATTCCTGCAATTTTGCCCCAAAATAAAAAAAATTTCTGCCTTTTTGCCCCCAAATAAGTTAAATTTCAGCCTTTATACCTCAAAAAAAGGGAAATTTCTGCATTTTTGCCACAAAATATTAGGAATTTCTGCCTATTTGCCCCAAAATAAAAAAAAAAATTTTGCTTTTTTCCCTGAAATAAGTTAAAATTCTGCAATTTTGCCCCTAAATAAGTGAAATTTCTGCAATTTTGCCCAAAAGTAAGGGGAATTTCTGATTTTTGGCCCAAAATAAAGGGAATTTCTGCCTTTTGCCCCAAAATTAGGGGATTTTCTGCAAATTTGTTCCAAATACGGGGAATTTCTGCTTTTGCCCGAAAATAAGGGGAATGCATACCTTTTTGCCATGAAAAAGCGAAATTTCTTCATTTTTGCTCCAAAAAAAGGGGAATTTCTGCCTTTTTGCCTGAAAATAAGTGGAATTTCTGTCTTTTTCCCCCCCAAAAAAGGTAATTTCTGTCTTTTTTGCCCCGAAATATAGAAAATTTCTGACTTATTACCCTGAAATAAGTGAAATTTCTGCAATTTTGCCCCAAAATAAGGTAAATTTCTGCCTTTTTGCCCTGAAATATGTGAAATTTCTGCAAATTTACCCCAAAATTAGGTGAATTTCTGCCTTTTTGCCCCAAAATAATGGGAATTTCTGCATTTTTGCCCCAAAATAAGAAAAATTTTTGCTTTTATTCTCTGAAATAACTGAAATTTCTGCAATTTTGCCCTAAAACAAGTGAAATTTCTGAGTTTTGCCCCAAAATAAGGAGAATTTCTGTCTTTTTGCCCAAAAATATGGGGAATTACTGCCTTTTTGCCCCACAATTAGGGGAATTTCTGCAATTGTGCTCCAAAATATGGAGAATTTCTGCCTTTTTGCTCGAAAATAAAGGGAATGTATACCTTTTTGCCATAAAAAAGGGAAATTTCTTCATTTTTGCCCGAAAATAAGGAAATTTTCCGCCTTTTTGACTCAAAATAAGTGCAATTTCTGCCTTTTTCCCAAAAATAAACGAAATTTCTGTCTTTTTTCTCCAACATAAGAGGAATTTCTGACTTTTTGCCCGAAAATAAGGGGAATTTGAGCCTTTTTTCCACAAAATATGGGGAATTTCTGCCTTTTGCCCCAAAATAAGACAAATTTCTGCAATTTTGTAACAAAATAATAGAAATTTCTGCCTTTTGCCCCAAAATAATAAAATTTCTGCATTTTTTCTGATATAAGTGAAATTTCTGCAATTTAGACCCAAAATAAGGGAAATTTCTGCAATTTTGCCCAAATGTAAATTAAATTTCTGCAATTTTGCCCCAAAATAAGGGGAATTTCTGACTTTTTGCCCCCGAAAAAAGGAGATTTTCTGTCTTTTTGCCCCAAAATAAGGAGAATTTCTGCCTTTTTGCCTGAAAATGATGAGAATTTCTGCAATTTTGCTTCAAAATACGGGGAATTTCTGCTTTTTAGCCCCAAAATAAAGGGAATTTCTGCATTTCCGCCGAATATTTGGGGAATTTCTGCATTTTACCTTTAAATAAGGGGAATTTCTGCATTTTACCTCAAAATAAGAAGAATTTCTGCCTTTTGCCCCAAAATATGGGGAATTTCTGCCTTTTTGTTCCAAAATGAGGAAAATTTCTTCAATTTTGTACCATAATAAAAGAAATTTCTGCTTTTTGCCCCAAAATAAGGGGAATTTCTGACTGTTTACCCTGAAATAAATGAAATTTCTCCAATTTTGCCCAAAAATAAGGGAAATTTGTGCCTTTTTGCCCCAAAATGAGGGGAATTTCTGCCTTTTGCCCCAAAATATGGGAAATTTTAGCATTTTACCTCAAAATAAGGGGAATTTCAGCCTTTTTGCACCAAAATATGGAGAATTTCTGCTTTTTTGCCCCAAAATAAAGGGAATTTCTGCATTTTTGCACCAATATTAAGGGAATTTCTGCAATTTTGCTCCAAAATACGGGTCATTTCTGCCTTTTTGCCCGAAATTAAGTGGAATTTCTGCCTTTTTGTCCCGAAATAAGTGAAATTTCCTCCATTTTAGCCAAAATTATGGATTTCATCTTTTTGCCCCAAAATAAGGGGAATTTCTGCCATTTTGCCCTGAAATATTTGAAATTTCTGCAATTTTACCCCAAAATAAGGGGAATTTCTGCCTTTTTCCCCAAAATTAGGCGAATTTCTGCATTTTTACTCCAAAATACGGGGAATTTCTGACTTTTTGCCCGAACATAAGGGGAATGCATACTTTTTTGCCATAAAAAAGGGAAATTTCTTCATTTTTGCTCCAAAAAAGGGAATTTCTGCCTTTTTGCCTCTAAATAAGTGGAATTTCTGTCTTTTTCCTCGAAAACAAAGGGAATTTCTGTCTTTTTTGCCCCAAAATAAGGAAAATTTATGATTTATTACCCTGAAATAAATGAAATTTCTGCAATTTTGCCCCAAAATAAGGAAAATTTCTACCTTTTTGCCCTATAATATGTGAAATTTCTGAAATTTTACCCAAAATAAGGGGAATTTCTGCCTTTTTGCACCAAAATAAAAAAAAATTTTGCATCTTTTCTCTGAAATAACTGAAATTTCTGCAATTTTGCCCTAAAATAAGTGAAATTTCTGAGTTTTGCCCTAAAATAAAGAGAATTTCTGTCTTTTTGCCCCAACATATAGGGAATTTCTGCCTTTTTGCCCCACAATTAGGGGAATTTCTGCAATTTTGCTCCAAAATACGGGGAATTTCTGCCTTTTTGCCCGAAAAAAAAGGAAATGTATACCTTTTTGCCATAAAAAAATAAATTTCTTCATTTTTGCCCGAAAATAAGGAAATTTTCCGCCTTTTTGATTCAAAATAAGTGCAATTTCTGCCTTTTCCAAAAAATAAACGAAATTTCTTTCTTTTTGCCCCAACATAAGGGGAATTTCTGATTTTTGCCCGAAAATAAGGGGAATTTCAGCCTTTTTGCCCCAAAATATGGGGAATTTCTGCCTTTTTGCCCCAAAATAAGAAAAATTTCTGCAATTTTGTACTAAAATAATAGAAATTTCTGCCTTTTTGCCACAAAATAAGAAAATTTCTGCATTTTTTCTGAAATAAGTGAAATTTCTGCAATTTTGCTCCAAAATAAGGGAAATTTCTGCAATTTTGTCCAAATGTAAAGGAAATGTCTGCAATTTTGCCCCAAAATAAGGGGAATTTCTGACTTTTTGCCTCCTAAAAAAGAAGATTTTCTGTCTTTTTGCCTCAAAATAAGGAGAATTTCTGCCTTTTTGCCTGAAAATTATGAGAATTTCTGCAATTTTGCTTTAAAATATGGGGAATTTCTGCATTTTCCTCAATATAAGAAGAATTTCTGCCTTTTGCCCCAAAATATGGGGAATTTCTGCCTTTTTGTTCCAAAATAAGGAAAATTTATTCAATTTTGTACCATAATAAAAGAAATTTCTGCTTTTTCCCCCAAAATAAGGGGAATTTCTGACTTTTTACCCTGAAATAAATGAAATTTCTGCAATTTTGCCCGAAAATAAGGGAAATTTGTGCCTTTTTGCCCAAAAATGAGGGGAATTTCTGCCTTTTGCCCAAAAATATGGGGAATTTCAGCATTTTCCCTCAAAATAAGGGGAATTTCAGCCTTTTTGCACCAAAATATGAAGAATTTCTGCCTTTTTGCCCCAAAATAAAGGGAATTACTGCATTTTTGCACCAATATTAGGGGAATTTCTGCAATTTTGCTCCCAAATACAGGTCATTTCTGCCTTTTTGCCCGAAATTAAGTGGAATTTCTGCTTTTTTGTATCGAAATAAGTGTAATTTCTTCAATTTTAACCAAAAATTATGGATTTCATCTTTTTGCCCCAAAATAAGGGGAATTTCTGCCATTTTGCCTGAAATATTTGAAATTTCTGCAATTTTACGCCAAAATAAGGGGAATTTCTGCCTTTTGCCCCAAAATTAGGGGAATTTCTGCAATTTTGCTCCAAAATACAAGGAATTTCTGCCTCTTTGCCTGAAAATAAGAAGAATGCATACCTTTTTGCCATAAAAAAGGGAAATTTTTTTATTTTTGCTCCAAAATAAGAGGAATTTGTGCCATTTTGCCTCTAAATAAGTGGAATTTCTGAGTTTTGCCCCAAAATAAAAAGAATTTCTTTCTTTTTGCCCCAACATATAGGGAATTTCTGCCTTTTTGCCCCAATATTAGGGGCATTTCTGCAATTTTGCTCCAAAATACAGAGATTATCTGACTTTTTGCCCAAAAATATAGGGAATGTATACCTTTTTGCCATAAAAAAAGGAAATTTCTTCATTTTTGCCAGAAAATAAGGAAATTTTCCGCCTTTTTCTCAAAATAAGTGCAATTTCTGCCTTTTCCCCAATAATAAACGAAATTTCTGTCTTTTTGCCCCAACATAAGGGGAATTTCTGATTTTTGCCCGAAAATAAGGGGAATTTCAGCCTTTTTGCCTCAAAATATGGGGAATTTCTGCCTTTTTGTCCCAAAATAAGAAAAAATTCTGCAATTTTGTACCAAAATAATAGAAATTTCTGCCTTTTTGCCCCAAAATAAGAAAATTTCTGTATTTTTCTGAAATAAGTGAAATTTCTGCAATTTTACCCCAAAATAAGGGGAATTTCTGACTTTTTGCCCCTAAAAAAGGAGATTTTCTGTCTTTTTGCCCCAAAATAAGAAGAATTCCTGACTTTTTGCCTGAAAATTATGAGAATTTCTGCAATTTTGCTTCAAAATATGGCAAATTTCTGCCTTTTAGCACCAAAATAAAAAAAATTTCTCCATTTTCCCCCAATATTTGCAGAATTTCTTCATTTTACCTCTAAATAAGGGGAATTTCTGCATTTTACCTCAAAATAAGAAGAATTTCTGCCTTTTGCCCCAAAATATGGGGAATTTCTGCCTTTTTGTTCCAAAATAAGGAAAATTTCTTCAATTTTGTACCATAATAAAAGAAATTTCTGCTTTTTGCTTCAAAATAAGGGGAATTTCTGACTTTTTACTCTGAAATAAATGAAATTTCAGCAATTTTGCCTGAAAATAAGGGAAATTTGTGCCTTTTTGCCCCAAAATGAGGGGAATTTCTGCCTTTTGCCCCAAATATGGGGAATTTCAGCATTTTACCTCAAAATAAGGGGAATTTCAGCCTTTTTGCACCAAAATATGGAGAATTTCTGCCTTTTTGCCCCAAAATAAAGGGAATTTCTGCATTTTTGCACGAATATTAAGGGAATTTCTGCAATTTTGCTCCAAAAATAAAGGGAATTTCTGCCTTTTTGCCCGAAATTAAGTGGAATTTTTGCCTTTTTGTCCCGAAATGAGTGAAATTTCTTCAATTTTAGCCAAAAATTATGGATTTCATCTTTTTGCCCCAAAATAAGGGGAATTTCTGCCATTTTGCCCTGAAATATTTGAAATTTCTGCAATTTTACCCAAAAATAAGGGGAATTTCTGCCTTTTGCCCCAAAATTAGGAGAATTTCTGCAATTTTGCTCCAAAATACAGGGAATTTCTGCCTTTTTGCCCGAAAATAAAGAGAATGCATACCTTTTTGCCATAAAAAAGGGAAATTTCTTCATTTTTGCTCCAAAATAAGAGGAATTTCTGCCATTTTTCCTCTAAATAAGTGGAATTTCTGATTTTTGCCCCCAAATAAAAAGAATTTCTGTATTTTTACCTTAACATATAGAGAATTTCTGCCTTTTTGCCCCACAATTAGGGGATTTTCTGAAATTTTGCTCCAAAATACGGGGAATTTCTGCCCTTTTCCCCGAAAATAAGGGGAATGCATACCTTTTTGCCATAAAAAAGGGAAATTTCTTCATTTTTGCTCCAAAATGAGGAGAATTTCTACCTTTTTTCCTCTAAATAAGTGGAATATCTGACTTTTTCCCCAAAAACAAAGAGAATTTCTGTCTTTTTTGCAATAATATAAGGAAAATTTTTGACTTATTACCCTGAAATAAGTGAAATTTCTGCAATTTGCCCCAAAATAAAGTAAATTCCTGCTATTTTGCCCCATAATAAAAAAAAAATTCTGCCTTTTTGCCCCCAAATACGGGAAATTTCAGCCTTTTTACCTCAAAATAAGGGGAATTTCAGCATTTTTGCCACAAAATATTAGGAATTTGTGCCTTTTTGCCCCAAAATAAAGAAAATTTCTGCCTTTTTTCCCTGAAATAAGTAAAAATTCTGCAATTTTGCCCATAAATAAGATAAATTTCTGTAATTTTGCCCCAAAATAAAGGAAATTTCTGGAATTTTGCCCGAAAGTAAGGGGAATTTCTGATTTTTGCCCCAAAATAAAGAGAATTTCTGCCTTTTGCCCTAAAATTAGGGGAATTTCTGCAATTTTGCTCCAAAATTCGGTGAATTTCTGCCTTTTTTGCCTGAAAATAAGGGGAATGCATACCTTTTTGCTATAAAAAAAGGGAAAATTGTTAATTTTTGCTCCAATATAAGGGGAATTTCTGCCTTTTTGCATCTAAATAAATGGAATTTCTGTATTTTTCCCCCCAAAAAAAGGTAATTTCTGTATTTTTGCCCCAAAATAAATAAAATTTCTGACTTATTACCCTGAAATAAGTGAAATTTCTGCAATTTTGACCCAAAATAAGGGAAATTTCTGTCTTTTTGCCATGAAATTTCTGCAATTTTACCCCAAAATAAGGTGAATTTCTGCCTTTTGGCCCCAAAATAATGGGAATTTCTGCCTTTTTGCCCCAAAATAAGAAAAATTTTTGCTTTTTTTCTCTGAAATAACTGAAATTTCTGCAATTTTGCCCTAAAATAAGTGAAATTTCTGAGTTTTGCCCCAAAATAAGGAGAATTTCTGTCTTTTTGCCCCAACATATAGGGAATTTCTGCCTATTTGCCCCACAATTAGGGGAATTTCTGCAATTTTGCTTCAAAATACGGGGAATTTCTGCCTTTTTGCCCGAAAATAAAGGGAATGTATACCTTTTTGCCATAAAAAAGGGAAATTTCTTCATTTTTGCCCAAAAATAAGGAAATTTTCCGCCTTTTTGACTCAAAATAAGTGCAATTTCTGCCTTTACCCCAAAAATAAACGAAATTTCTGTCTTTTGGCCCACACATAAGGGGAATATCTGAATTTTTGCCTGAAAATACGGGGAATTTCAGCCTTTTTGCCAAAAAAAGGGAAATTTCGTCATTTTTGCTCAAAAATAAGGGGAATTTCTGACTTTTTTCCTCTAAATAAGTGGAATTTCTGACTTTTTCCTCAAAAACAAAGAGAATTTCTGTCTTTTTTGCCCTAAAAAAAAAAAAAATTTTTGATTTATTACCCTGAAATAAGTTAAATTTCTGCAATTTTGCCCCAAAATAAAGTAAATTACTGCAATTTTGCACCAAAATAAAAAAAATTCCTGCCTCTTTGCCCCCAAATACGGGAAATTTCAGCCTTTGTACCTCAAAATAAGGGGAATTTCTGCATTTTTGCCACAAAATATTAGGAATTTGTGCCTTTTTGCCCCAAAATAAGAAAAATTTCTGCCTTTTTTTCCCTGAAATAAGTGAAAATTCTGCAATTTTGCCCATAAATAAGTTAAATTTCTGCAATTTTGCCCCAAAATAAAGGAAATTTCTGGAATTTTGGCCCAAAGTAAGGGGAATTTCTGATTTTTGCCCAAAAATAAAGAGAATTTCTGCCTTTTGCCCCGAAATTGGAGGAATTTCTGCAATTTTGCTCCAAAATACGGTGAAATTCTGCCTTTTTGCCCGAAAATAAGGGGAATGCATACCTTTTTGCCTTAAAAAATGGAAATTTCTTCATTTTTGCTCCAAAATAAGGGGAATTTCTGCCTTTTTGCCTCTAAATAAGTGGAATTTCTGTTTTTTCCCTCTCAAAAAAGGTAATTTCTGTATTTTTGCCCCAAAATAAAGAAAATTTCTGACTTATTACCCTGAAATAAGTGAAATTTCTGCAATTTTGCCCCAAAATAAGGGAAATTTCTGTCTTTTTGCCCTGAAATATATGAAATTCCTCAATTTTACCCCAAAATAAGGTGAATTTCGGCCTTTTTGCCCCAAAATAAGGTGAATTTCTGCCTTTTGGCCCCAAAATAATGGGAATTTCTGCCTTTTTGACCAAAAATAAGAAAAATTTTTGCTTTTTTTCTCTGAAATAAGTGAAATTTCTGCAATTTTGCCCTAAAATAAGGGAAATTTTTGCAATTTTTTCACATAATAAGAAAAATTTCTGCAATTTTGCCCCAAAATAAGGGGAATTTCTTCCTTTTTGCACCAAAACAAAGGAAATTTCAGCCTTTTTACCTGAAAATAAGTGAAATTTCTGCAATTTTGCCCCAAATAAGGGAAATTTCTACAATTTTGCCCCAAAATAAGGTAAATTCCTGCAATTTTGCCCCAAAATAAAGGAAATTTCTGGAATTTTGCCCCAAAATAATGAGAATTTCTGATTTTTGCCCCAAAATAAAGGGAATTTCTGCCTTTTGCCTAAATAAAGGGGAATTTCTGCATTTTTGCTCCAATATACAAGGAATTTCTGCCTTTTTGCCCAAAAATAATGGGAAAGCATACCTTTTTGCCATAAAAAGTGAAATTTCTTCATTTTTGCTCCAAAATAAAGGGAATTTCTTCCTTTTTGCCTCTATATAAGTGGAATTTCTGTATTTTTACTTCAAAACAAAGGGAATTTCTGTCTTTTTTGCCTCAAAATAAGGTAAATTTCTGACTCATTACCCTGAAATAAGTGAAATTTCTGCAATTTCGCCCCAAAATAAGGGAAATTTCTGCAATTTTGCCCCAATGTAAATAAAATTTCTGCAATTTTGCTTCAAAATAAGGGGAATTTCTGACTGTTTGCTCCCGAAAAAGAAGATTTTCTGTCTTTTTGCCCCAAAATAAGGAGAATTTCTGCCTTTTTGCCCGAAAATTGAGAGAATTTCTGCAATTTCTCTTCAAAATATGGGGAATTTCTGCTTTTTATCCGGAAAGTAAGGGGAATGTACACCTTTTGCCACAAAAAACGGAAATTTCTTCATTTTTGCCCCAAAATTAAAGCAATTTCTGCCTTTTTACCTCAAAATAAGTGAAATCTCTGGCATTTTACCCAAAAATAAACGGAATTTCTGTCATTTTGCCCCAAAATAAAAGGAATTTTTGAATTATGCCCTGAAATATGTGAAATTTCTGCAATTTTGCCCCAAAATAAAAGAAATTTCTGCATTTTTGCCACAAAATAAGGGGAATTTCTGTCTCTTTGCCCCAAAATAAGGGAAATTTCTGCCTTTTTGCCCCCAAATAAGGGGAATTTCAGCATTTTTACTCAAAATAAGGGGAATTTCTGCATTTTTGCCCCAAAATAAGAAAAATTTCTGCCTTTTTATTAAATAATTGAAATTTCTGCAATTTTGCACCAAATTAAGTGAAATTTCTGCAATTTGGCCCCAAAATAAGGGAAATTTCTGGAATTTTGCCCCAAAATATGGGGAATTTCTGAATTTTGCCCCAAAATAAGGAGAATTTCTGTGTTTTTGCCCCAACATATAGGGAATTTCTGACTTTTTGCCCCACAATTAGGGGAATTTCTGCAATTTTGCTCCAAAATACAGGGAATTTCTGCCTTTTTGCCTGAAAATAAGGGGAATGCATAACCTTTTTCCATAAACGAGGAAAATTTCTTCATTTTTGCTCCAGAATGAGAAGAATTTCTGCTTTTTTGCCTCTAAATAAGTGGAATTTCTGTCTTTTTCCCCCAAAACAAAGGGAATTTCTGTATTTTTTTGCCCCAAAATAAGGGGAATTTCTGACTTATTACCTTGAAATAAGTGAAATTTCTGCAATTTTGCCCCAAAATAAGGGAAATTTCTGCCTTTTTGCTCTGAAATATGTGAAATGTCTGCAATTTTACCCCAAAATAAGGTGAATTTTTGCCTTTTTACCCCAAAATAATGGGAATTTCTTCCTTTTTGCCCCAAAATAAGAAAACTTTTTAATTTTTTCTCTGAAATAAGTGAAATTGCTGCAATTTTGCCCTAAAATAAGGAAAATTGCTGCAATTTTTCCCAATAATAATAAAAATTTCTGCAATTTTGCCCCAAAATAAGGGGAATTTCTCCCTTTTGGCCCCAAAATAAAGGAAATTTCAGCCTTTTTACCTGAAAATAAGTGAAATTTCTGCAATTTTGCCCCAAATAAGAAAAAATTCTGCAATTGTGCACCAAAATAAGGTAAATTCCTTCAATTTTGCCTCAAAATAAAAGAAATTTCTTGAATTTTGCCCCAAAATAAGGGGAATTTATGATTCTTGCCCCAAAATATAGGGAATTTCTGCCTTTTGCCCCAAATTTAGGGGAATTTCTGCAATTTTGCTCCAAAATACGGGAAATTTCTGCCTTTTTGCCCGAAAATAATGGGAATGCATACCTTTTTGCCATAAAAAGGGAAATTTCTTCATTTTTGCTCCAAAATAAGGGGAATTTCTGCCTTCTTGCCTCTAAATAAGTGGAATTTCTTCTTTTTGCCCCAAAACAAAGAGAATTTCTGTCTTTTTTGCCCCAAATTAAAGAGAATTTCTGACTTATTACCCTGTAATAAGTGAAATTTCTGCAATTTTGCCCCAAAATAAGGGATATTTCTGCCTTTTTGCCCCCAAATAAGGGGAATTTCAGCATTTTTACCTCAAAATAATGGGAATTTCTGCCTTTTTGCCCCAAATTAACAAAATTCCTTTTTTTCCCTGAAATAAGTGAAATTTCTGCAATTTTGCCTAAAATAAGTGAAATTTCTGCAATTTTGCCCCAGAATAAGGGAAATTTCTGGAATTTTGCCCCAAAATAAGTGGAATTTCTGAGTTTTGCCCCAAAATAAGGAGAATTTCTGTCTTTTGCCCCAACATATAGGGAATTTCTGCATTTTTGCCCCACAATTAGGGGAATTTTTGCAATATTGCTCTAAAATACGGGGAATTTCTGCCTTTTTGCCCGAAAATAAGAAGAATGCATACCTTTTTGCCTTAAAAAAGAGAAATTTCTTCATTTTTGCTTCAAAATAAGGGGAATTTCTGCTTTTTTGCCTCTAAATAAGTGGAATTTCTGTCTTTTTTCCCCAAAACAAAGGGATTTTCTGTCTTTTTTGCCGCAAAGTAAAAAAAAATTCTAACTTATTACTCTGAAATAAGTGAAGTTTCTGCAATTTTGCCCCAAAATAAGGGAAATTTTTGCCTTTTTGTTCACAAAAATAAGGGGAATTTCACCCTTTTTACCTCAAAATAAGGGGAATTTCTGCATTTTTGCCACAAAATATTAGGAATTTCTGCCTTTTTTCCCTGAAGTAAGTGAAATTTCTGCAATTTTTCCCAAAAATAAGTGGAATTTCTGAGTTTTGACCCAAAATAATGAGAATTTCTGTGTTTTTGCCCCAACATATAGGGAATTTCTGCCTTTTTGCACCACAATTAGGGGAATTTCTGCAATTCTGCTCCAAAATACGGGGAATTTCTGCCTTTTTGCACGAAAATAAGGGGAATGCATAACTTTTTGCCATAAAAAAGGGAAATTTCTTCATTTTTTGCTCCAAAATAAGGGGAATTTCTGCCTTTTTGCTTCTCAATAAGTGGAATTTCTGTCTTTTTCCCCCCCAAAAAAGGGAATTTCTGGTTTTTTTGGCCCAAAATAAGGGGAATCTCTGACTTATTACCCTGAAATAAGTGAAATTTCTGCAATTTTGCCTCAAATTAGGGAAATTTCTACCTTTTTGTCCTGAAATATGTGAAATTTCTGCAATTTTACCTAAAAATAAGGTGAATTTCTCCTTTTTTGCCCCAAAAAAATGGGAATTTCTGCCTTTTTGCCCCAAAATATAGGAAATTTCAGCCTTTTTACCTGAAAATAAGTGAAATTTCTGCAATTTTGCCCCAAATAAGAAAAATTTCTGCAATTGTGCCCCAAAATAAGGTAAATTCCTTCAATTTTGCCTCAAAATAAAAGAAATTCCTTGAATTTTGCCCCAAAATAAGGGGAATTTATGATTTTTGCCCCGAAATAAAGGGAATTTCTGCCTTTTGCCCCAAATTTAGAGGAATTTCTGCAATTTTGCTCCAAAATACGGGGAATCTGCCTTTTTGCCCGAAAATAATGGGAATACATACCTTTTTGCCATAAAAAGGGAAATTTCTTCATTTTTGCTCCAAAATAAGGGGAATTTTTGCCTTCTTGCCTCTAAATAAGTGGAATTTCTTCTTCTTGCCCCCAAAAAAAGGGAATTTCTGTCTTTTTTGCCCCAAATTAAGGAGAATTTCTGATTTATTACCCTGTAATAAGTGAAATTTCTGCAATTTTGCCCCAAAATAAGGGATATTTCTGCCTTTTTGCCCCCAAATAAGGGGAATTGTAGCCTTTTTACCTCAAAATAAGGGGAATTTCTGCCTTTTTGCACCAAAATAACAAAATTCCTTTTTTTTCCCTGAAATAAGTGAAATTTATGAAATTTTGCCCAAAATAAGTGAAATTTCTGCAATTTTGCCCCAGAATTAGGAAAATTTCTGGAATTTTGCCCCAAAATAAGTGGAATTTCTGAGTTTTGCCCCAAAATAAAGAGAATTTCTGTCTTTTGCCCCAACATATAGGGAATTTCTGCATTTTTGCCCCACAATTAAGGGAATTTTTGCAATTTTGCTCCAAAATGCGAGGAATTTCTGCCTTTTTGCCCGAAAATAAGAAGAATGCATACCCTTTTGCCTTAAAAAAGGGAAATTTCTTCATTTTTGCTTCAAAATAAAAGGAATTTCTGCTTTTTTGCCTCTAAATAATTGGAATTTCTGTCTTTTTTCCCCAAAACAAAGGGATTTTCTTTTTTGCCCCAAAATAAGAAAAATTTTTGACTTATTACTCTGAAATAAGTGAAGTTTCTGCAATTTTGCCCCAAAATAAGGGAAATTTTTGCCTTTTTGCCCAAAAATAAGGGGAATTTCACGCTTTTTACCTCAAAATAAGGGGAATTTCTGCATTTTTGCAACAAAATATTAGGAACTTCTGCCTTTTTTCCCTGAAATAAGTGAAATTTCTGCAATTTTGCCCCAAAATAAGTGGAATTTCTGAGTTTTGCCCCAGAATAAAGAGAATTTCTGTGTTTTTGCCCCAACATATAGGGAATTTCTGCCTTTTTGCACCACAATTAGGGGAATTTCTGCAATTTTGCTCCAAAATACGGGGAATTTCTGCCTTTTTGCACGAAAAAAAGGGGAATGCATAACTTTTTGCCTTAAAAAAGGAAAATTTCTTCATTTTTGCTCCAAAATAAGGGGAATTTCTGCATTTTTTCCTCTAAATAAGTGGAATTTCTGTTTTTCCTCTAAAACAAAGGGATTTTCTGTCTTTTTTGCCCCAAAATCAAGAAATTTTCTGACTTATTACCCTGAAATAATTGAAATTTCTGCCATTTTTCCCCAAAATAAGGGAAATTTCTGCCTTTTTTCCCGCAAATTAGGGGAATTTCAGCCTTTTCACCTCAAAATAAGGGGAATTTCTGCATTTTTGCCACAAAGTATTAGGAATTTCTGCCTTTTTGCTCCAAAATAAGGAAAATTTCTGCCTTTTTTCCCTGAAATAAGTGAAATTTCTGCAATTTTGCCCTAAAATAAGTGAAATTTCTGCAATTTTGTCCCAAAATAAGGGGAATTTCTGGAATTTTGCCCCAAAATAAGTGGAATTTCTGAGTTTTGCCCCAAAATAAGGGGAATTTCTGTCTTTTTGCCCCAACATATAGAGAATATCTGCATTTTTGCCCCACAATTAGGGGAATTTCTGCAATTTTGCTCCAAAATACGGGGAATTTCTGCCTTTATGCCCGAAAATAAGGGGAATGCATAACTTTATGCCATAAGAAAGGGAAATTTCTTCATTTTTGCTCCAGAATAAGGGTAATTTTTGCCCTTTTGCCTCTAAATAAGTGGAATTTCTGTCTTTTTCCCTCCAAAAAAGGGATTTTCTTTCTTTTTTGCCCCAAAATGAGCAAAATTTATGACTTATTACCCTGAAATAAGTGAAATTTCTGCAATTTTGCCCCAAGATAAGGGAAATTTCTGACTTTTTGCCGCCAAATAAGGGGAATTTCAGCCTTTTTACCTCAAAATAAGGGGAATTTCTGCATTTTTGCCACAAAATATTAGGAATTTTTGCTTTTTGCCCCAAAATAAAAAAAAAGTTCTGCCTTTTTTCCCTGAAATAAGTGAAATTTCTGCAATTTTACCCCAAAATAAGTGAAATTTCTGCAATTTTGCCCCAAAATAAGGGAAATTTCTGGAATTTTACCCCAAAATAAGTGGAATTTATGAGTTTTGCCCCAAAATAAAGAGAATTTCTGTCTTTTTGCCCCAACATATAGGGAATTTCTGTCTTTTTGCCCCACAACTAGGGGAATTTCTGCAATTTTGCTCCAAAATACGGGGAATTTCTGATTTTTGCCCGAAAAAAAGGGGAATGCATAACTTTTTGCCATAAAAAAGGGAAATTTCTTTATTTTTGCTCGAAAATAAGGGAAATTTCTGCCTATTTGCCTCTAAATAAGTGGAATTTCTGTATTTTTCCCTCAAAACAAAGGGAATTTCTGGTTTTTTTTGCCTCAATATAAGTGGAATTTCTGACTTTTTTCCCTGAAATAAGTGAAATTTCTGCAATTTTGCCCCAAAATAAGGGAAATTTCTGACTTTTTGCCCAGAAATATGTGAAATTTCTGCAATTTTACCCCAAAATAAGATGAATTTCTGCCTTTTTGCCCCAAAATAATGGGAATTTCTGCCTTTTTGCCCCGAAATAAAAAAAATTCTTGCTTTTTTTCTCTGAAATAAGTGAAATTTCTGCAATTTTGCCCTAAAATAAGAAAAATTTCTGCAATTTTTCCCAATAATAAAGGAAATTTCTGCAATTTTGCCCCAAAATACAGGGAATTTCTTCCTTTTTGCCCCAAAATAAAGGAAATTTCAGCCTTTTTACCTAAAAATAAGTGAAATTTCTGCAATTTTGCCCCAAATAAGAAAAATTTCTGCAATTTTGCCCCAAAATAAGGTAAATTCCTGCAATTTTGCCCCAAAATAAAGGAAATTTCTTGAATTTTGCCCCAAAATAAGGGGTATTTCTGATTTTTGCCCCAAATAAAGGGAATTTCTGCCTTTTGCCCCAAATTTAGGGGAATTTCTGCAATTTTGCTCCAAAATACGGGGAATTTCTGCCTTTTTGCCCGAAAATAATGGGAATGCATACCTTTTTGCCATAAAAAGGGAAATTTCTTCATTGTTGCTTTAAAATAAGGGAAATTTCTGCCTTTTTGCCTCTAAATAAGTGGAATTTATGTCTTTTTCCCCCAAAACAAAGGGAATATCTGACTTTTTTGCCACAAATTAAGGGGAATTTCTGACTTATTACCCTGAAATATGTGAAATTTCTGCAATTTTGCCCCAAAATAAGGGATATTTCTGCCTTTTTGCCCCCAAATAAGGGGTATTTCAGCCTTTTTACCTCAAAATAAGGGGAATTTCTCCCTTTTTGCCCCAAATAACAAAATTTTTTTTCCCCTGAAATAAGTAAAATTTCTGCAATTTTGCCCAAAATAAGTGAAATTTCTCCAATTTTGCCCCAGAATAAAGGAAATTTCTGGAATTTTGCCCCAAAATAAGTGGAATTTCTGAGTTTTGCCCCAAAATAAAGAAAATTTCTGTCTTTTTGCCCCAACATATAGGGAATTTCTGCATTTTTGCCCCACAATTAGGGGAATTTTTGCAATTTTGCTCCAAAATATGGGGAATTTCTGCCTTTTTGAAAGATAATGAGAAGAATGCATACCTTTTTGCCTTAAAAAAGGGAAATTTCTTCATTTTTGCTTCAAAATAAGGGGAATTTCTGCTTTTTTGCCTCTAAATAAGTGGAATTTCTGTCTTTTTCCCCCAAAACAAAGGGATTTTCTGTCTTTTTTGCCCCAAAATAAGAAAAATTTCTGACTTATTACCCTGAAATAAGTAAAATTTCTGCAATTTTGCCCCAAAATAAGGGAAATTTTTGCTTTTTGCCCACAAATAAGGGGAATTTCACCCTTTTTACATCAAAATAAGGGGAATTTCTGCATTTTTGCAACAAAATATTAGGAATTTCTGCATTTATGCCCCAAAATAAGGAAAATTTCTGCCTTTTTTCCCTGAAGTAAGTGAAATTCCTGCAATTTTGCCCCAAAATATAGGAAATTTCTGGAATTTTGCCCCACAATAAGGGGAATTTCTGATTTTTGCCCCAAATAAAGGGAATTTCTGCCTTTTGCCCCAAATTTAGGGCAATTTCTGCAATTTTGCTCCAAAATACCGGGAATTTCTGAATTTTTGCCCGAAAATAATGGGAATGCATACCTTTTTGCCATAAAAAGGGAAATTTCTTCATTGTTGCTTTAAAATAAGGGAAATTTCTGACTTTTTGCCGCCAAATAAGGTGAATTTCAGCCTTTTTACCTCAAAATAAGGGGAATTTCTTCATTTTTGCCACAAAATATTAGAAATTTTTGCTTTTTGCCCCAAAATAAAGAAAATTTCTGCCTTTTTTCCCTGAAATAAGTTAAATTTCTGAAATTTTGCCCCAAAATAAGTGAAATTTCTGCAATTTTGCCCCAAAATAAGGGAAATTTCTGGAATTTTACTCAAAATAAGTGGAATTTCTGAGTTTTGCCCCAAAATAAGGAGAATTTCTGTCTTTTTGCCCCAACATATAGGGAATTTCTGTCTTTTTGCCCCACAACTATGGGAATTTCTGCAATTTTGCTCCAAAATACAGGGAATTTCTGCCTTTTTGCCCGAAAAATAGGGGAATATATAACTTTTTGCGATAAAAAAGGGAAATTTCTTCATTTTTGCTCCAAAATAAGGGAAATTTCTGCCTATTTGCCTCTAAATAGGTGGAATTTCTGTCTTTTTCCCTCAAAACAAAGGAAATTTCTGTCTTTTTTGCCTCAATATAAGTGGAATTTCTGACTTATTTCCCTGAAATAAGTGAAATTTCTGCAATTTTGCCCCAAAATAAGGGAAATTTCTGACTTTTTGCCCAGAAATATGTGAAATTTCTGCTATTTTTCCCCAAAATATGGTGAATTTCTGCCCTTTTGCCCCAAAATAATGGGAATTTCTGCCTTTTTGCCCCAAAATAAGAAAAATTTTTGCTTTTTTTCTCTGAAATAAGTGAAATTTCTGCAATTTTGCCCTAAAATAAGAAAAATTTCTGCAATTTTTCCCAATAATAAAGGAAATTTCTGCAATTTTGCCCCAAAATACATAGAATTTCTTCCTTTTTGCCCCAAAATAAAGGAAATTTCAGCCTTTTTACCTGAAAATAAGTGAAATTTCTGCAATTTTGCCCCAAATAAGAAAAATTTCTGCAATTTTGCCCCAAAATAAGGTAAATTCCTGCAATTTTGCCCCAAAATAAAGGAAATTTCTTGAATTTTGCCCCAAAATAAGGGGTATTTCTGATTTTTGCCCCAAATAAAGGGAATTTCTGCCTTTTGCCCCAAATTTAGGGGAATTTCTGCAATTTTGTTCCAAAATACAAGGAATTTCTGCCTTTTTGCCCGAAAATAATGGGAATGCATACCTTTTTGCCATAAAAAGGGAAATTTCTTCATTGTTGCTTTAAAATAAGGGAAATTTCTGCCTTTTTGCCTCTAAATAAGTGGAATTTATGTCTTTTTCCCAAAAAACAAAGGGAATATCTGTCTTTTTTGCCCCAAATTAAGGGGAATTTCTGATTTATTACCCTGAAATATGTGAAATTTCTGCAATTTTGCCCCAAAATAAGGGATATTTCTGCCTTTTTGCCCCCAAATAAGGGGAATTTCAGCCTTTTTACCTCAAAATAAGGGGAATTTCTCCCTTTTTGCCCCAAAATAACAAAATTTCTTTTTTTCCCCTGATATAAGTGAAATTTCTGCAATTTTGCCCAAAATAAGTGAAATTTCTCCAATTTTGCCCCAGAATAAAGGAAATTTCTGGAATTTTGCCCCAAAATATGTGGAATTTCTGAGTTTTGCCCCAAAATAAAGAGAATTTCTGTCTTTTTGTCCCAACATATAGGGAATTTCTGCATTTTTGCCCCACAATTAGGGGAATTTTTGCAATTTTGCTCCAATATACCGGGGATTTCTGACTTTTTGCAAGATAATGAGAAGAATGCATACCTTTTTGCCTTAAAAAAGGGGAATTTCTTCATTTTTGCTTCAAAATAAGGGGAATTTCTGCTTTTTTGCCTCTAAATAAGTGGAATTTCGGTCTTTTTCCCCCAAAATAAAGGGATTTTCTGTCTCTTTTACCCCAAAATAAGAAAAATTTCTGACTTATTACCCTGAAATAAGTGAAATTTCTGCAATTTTGCCCCAAAATAAGGGAAATTTTTGCCTTTATGCCTACAAATAAGGGGAATTTCACCCATTTTACCTCAAAATAAGGGGAATTTCTGCATTTTTGCCACAAAATATTAGGAATTTCTGCCTTTTTTCCCTGAAATAAGTGAAATTTCTGCAATTTTGCCCCAAAATAAGTGGAATTTCTGAGTTTTGCCCCAAAATAAGGAGAATTTCTGTGTTTTTGCCCCAACATATAGGGAATTTCTGCCTTTTTGCACCACAATTAGGGGAATTTCTGCAATTTTGCTCCAAAATACGGGGAATTTCTGCCTTTTTGCACGAAAATAAGGGGAATGCATAACTTTTTGCCTTAAAAAAGGGAAATTTCTTCATTTTTGCTCCAAAATAAGTGGAATTTCTGCTTTTTTGCCTCTAAATAAGTGGAATTTCTGTTTTTCCTCTAAAACAAAGGGAATTTCTGTCTTTTTGCCTCAAAATCAAGAAATTTTCTGACTTATTACCCTGAAATAATTGAAATTTCTGCAATTTTGCCCCAAAATAAGGGAAATTTCTTCCTTTTTTCCCGCAAATTAGAGGAATTTCAGCCTTTTCACTTCAAAATAAGGGGAATTTCTGCATTTTTGCCACAAAGTATTAGGAATTTCTGCCTTTTTGCTCCAAAATAAGGAAAATTTCTGCCTTTTTTCCCTGAAATAAATGAAATTTCTGCAATTTTGCCCTAAAATAAGTGAAATTTCTGCAATTTTGTCCCAAAATAAGGGGAATTTCTGGAATTTTGCCCCAAAATAAGTGGAATTTCTGAGTTTTGCCCCAAAATAAGGGGAATTTCTGTCTTTTTGCCCCAACATATAGAGAATATCTGCATTTTTGCCCCACAACTAGGGGAATTTCTGCAATTTTGCTCCAAAATACGGGGAATTTCTGACTTTTGCCCGAAAAAAAGGGGAATGCATAACTTTTTGGCATAAAAAAGGAAAATTTCTTTATTTTTGCTCCAAAATAAGGGAAATTTCTGCCTATTTGCCTCTAAATAAGTGGAATTTCTGTATTTTTCCCTCAAAACAAAGGGAATTTCTGTTTTTTTTGCCTCAATATAAGTGGAATTTCTGACTTATTTCCCTGAAATAAGTGAAATTTCTGCAATTTTGCCCCAAAATAAGGGAAATTTCTGACTTTTTGCCCAGAAATGTGTGAAATTTCTGCAATTTAACCCCAAAATAAGGTGAATATCTGCCTTTTTGCCCCAAAATAATGGGAATTTCTGCCTTTTTGCCCCAAAATAAAAAAAATTCTTGCTTTTTTTCTCTGAAATAAGTGAAATTTCTGCAATTTTGCCCTAAAATAAGAAAAATTTCTGCAATTTTTCCCAATAATAAAGGAAATTTCTGCAATTTTGCCCCAAAATACAGGGAATTTCTTCTTTTTTGCCCCAAAATAAAGGAAATTTCAGCCTTTTTACCTAAAAATAAGTGAAATTTCTGCAATTTTGCCCCAAATAAGAAAAATTTCTGCAATTTTGCCCCAAAATAAGGTAAATTCCTGCAATTTTGCCCCAAAATAAAGGAAATTTCTTGAATTTTGCCCCAAAATAAGGGTTATTTCTGATTTTTCCCCCAAATAAAGGGAATTTCTGCCTTTTGCCCCAAATTTAGGGGAATTTCTGCAATTTTGCTCCAAAATACGGGGAATTTCTGCATTTTTGCCCGAAAATAATGGGAATGCGTACCTTTTTGCCATAAAAAGGGAAATTTCTTCATTGTTGCTTTAAAATAAGGGAAATTTCTGCCGTTTTGCCTCTAAATAAGTGGAATTTATGTTTTTTTCCCCAAAAACAAAGGGAATATCTGTCTTTTTTGCCACAAATTAAGGGGAATTTCTGACTTATTACCCTGAAATAAGTGAAATTGCTGCAATTTTGCCCCAAAATAAGGGATATTTCTGCCTTTTTGCCCCCAAATAAGGGGTATTTCAGCCTTTTTACCTCAAAATAAGGGGAATTTCTCCCTTTTTGCCCCAAATAACAAAATTTTTTTTCCCCTGAAATAAGTAAAATTTCTGCAATTTTGCCCAAAATAAGTGAAATTTCTCCAATTTTGCCCCAGAATAAAGGAAATTTCTGGAATTTTGCCCCAAAGTATGTGGAATTTCTGAGTTTTGTCCCAAAATAAAGAAAATTTCTGTCTTTTTGTCCCAACATATAGGGAATTTCTGCATTTTTGCCCCACAATTAGGGGAATTTTTGCAATTTTGCTCCAAAATATGGGGAATTTCTGCCTTTTTGCAAGATAATGAGAAGAATGCATACCTTTTTGCCTTAAAAAAGGGAAATTTCTTCATTTTTGCTTCAAAATAAGGGGAATTTCTGCTTTTTTGCCTCTAAATAAGTGGAATTTCTGTCTTTTTCCCCCAAAACAAAGGGATTTTCTGTCTTTTTTGCCCCAAAATAAGAAAAATTTCTGACTTATTACCCTGAAATAAGTGAAATTTCTGCAATTTTGCCCCAAAATAAGGGAAATTTTTGCCTTTTTGCCCACAAATAAGGGGAATTTCACCCTTTTTACCTCAAAATAAGGGGAATTTCTGCATTTTTGCAACAAAATATTAGGAATTTCTGCATTTATGCCCCAAAATAAGGAAAATTTCTGCCTTTTTTCCCTGAAGTAAGTGAAATTCCTGCAATTTTGCCCCAAAATAAAGGAAATTTCTGGAATTTTGCCCCACAATAAGGGGAATATCTGATTTTTCCCCCAAATAAAGGGAATTTCTGCCTTTTGCCCCAAATTTAGGGCAATTTCTGCAATTTTGCTCCAAAATACCGGGAATTTCTGCATTTTTGCCCGAAAATAATGGGAATGCATACCTTTTTGCCATAAAAAGGGAAATTTCTTCATTGTTGCTTTAAAATAAGGGAAATTTCTGACTTTTTGCTGCCAAATAAGGGGAATTTCAGCCTTTTTACCTCAAAATAAGGGGAATTTCTGCATTTTTGCCACAAAATATTAGAAATTTTTGCTTTTTGCCCCAAAATAAAGAAAATTTCTGCCTTTTTTCCCTGAAATAAGTTAAATTTCTGAAATTTTGCCCCAAAATAAGTGAAATTTCTGCAATTTTGCCCCAAAATAAGGGAAATTTCTGGAATTTTACCCCAAAATAAGTGGAAATTATGAGTTTTGCCCCAAAATAAGGAGAATTTCTGTCTTTTTGCCCCAACATATAGGGAATTTCTGTCTTTTTGCCCCACAACTAGGGGAATTTCTGCAATTTTGCTCCAAAATACAGAGAATTTCTGCCTTTTTGCCCGGAAAAAAGGGGAATGCATAACGTTTTAGATAAAAAAGGGAAATTTCTTCATTTTTGCTCCAAAATAAGGGTAATTTCTGCCTATTTGCCTCTAAATAAGTGGAATTTCTGTCTTTTTCCCTCAAAACAAAGGGAATTTCTGTGTTTTTTGCCTCAATATAAGAGAAATTTCTGACTTATTTCCCTGAAATAAGTGAAATTTCTGCAATTTTGCCCCAAAATAAGGGAAATTTCTGACTTTTTGCCCAGAAATATGTGAAATTTCTGCAATTTTTCCCCAAAATATGGTGAATTTCTGCCCTTTTGCCCAAAAATAAGGGAAATTTCTGACTTTTTGCCCAGAAATATGTGAAATTTCTGCTATTTTTCCCCAAAATATGGTGAATTTCTGCCCTTTTGCCCCAAAATAATGGGAATTTCTGCCTTTTTGCCCCAAAATAAGAAAAAT
Source organism: Micromys minutus (assembly GCF_963924665.1). Taxonomy (NCBI): domain Eukaryota; kingdom Metazoa; phylum Chordata; class Mammalia; order Rodentia; family Muridae; genus Micromys; species Micromys minutus. Next base: position 798,886 of record NW_027667221.1, read on the forward strand.
TTTTTCTTTTTTCTCTGAAATAAGTGAAATTTCTGCAATTTTGCCCTAAAATAAGAAAAATTTCTGCAATTTTTCCCAATAATAAAGGAAATTTCTGCAATTTTGCCCCAAAATACAGGGAATTTCTTCCTTTTTGCCCCAAAATAAAGGAAATTTCAGCCTTTTTACCTAAAAATAAGTGAAATTTCTGCAATTTTGCCCCAAATAAGAAAATTTTCTGCAATTTTGCCCCAAAATAAGGTAAATTCCTGCAATTTTGCCCCAAAATAAAGGAAATTTCTTGAATTTTGCCCCAAAATAAGGGGTATTTCTGATTTTTGCCCCAAATAAAGGGAATTTCTGCCTTTTGCCCCAAATTTAGGAGAATTTCTGCAATTTTGCTCCAAAATACGGGGAATTTCTGCCTTTTTGCCCGAAAATAATGCTAATGCATACCTTTTTGCCATAAAAAAGGGAAATTTCTTCATTTTTGCTCCAAAATAAGGGAAATTTCTGCCTTTTTGCCTCTAAATAAGTGGAATTTCTGTCTTTATCCCTCAAAACAAAGGGAATTTCTGTCTTTTTTGCCTCAATATAAGTGGAATTTCTGACTTATTTCCCTGAAATAAGTGAAATTTCTGCAATTTTGCACCAAAATAAGGGAAATTTCTGACTTTTTGCCCAGAATATGTGAAATTTCTGCAATGTTACCCCAAAATAAGGTGAATTTCTGCCTTTTTGCCCCAAAATAAAGGATATTTCAGCCTTTTTACATGAAAATAAGGGAAATATCTGCATTTTTTCCCCAAATAAGAAAAATCTCTGCAATTTTGCCCCAAAATAAGGTAAATTCCTGCAATTTTGTCCCAAAATAAAGGATATTTCTTAATTTTGCCCCAAAATAAGGGGAATTTATGATTTTTGCGCCAAAATAAAGGGAATTTCTGCCTTTTGCCCCAAATTTAGGGGAATTTCTGCAATTTTGCTCCAAAATACGGGGAATTTCTGCCTTTTTGTCCGAACATAATGGGAATGCATTCCTTTTTGCCACAAAAAGGGAAATTTTTTCATTGTTGCTGCAAAATAAGAGAAATTTCTGCGTTTTTACCTCTAAATAAGTGGAATTTCTGTCTTTTTCCCCAAAAACAAAGGGAATTTCTGTCTTTTTTGCCCCAAATTAAGGGGAATTTCTGACTTATTACCCTGAAATAAGAAAATTTCTGCAATTTTGCCGCAAAATAAAGGATATTTCTGACTTTTTGCCCCCAAATAAGGGGAATTTCAGCCTTTTTACCTCAAAATAAGGGGAATTTCTGCCTTTTTGCCCCAAAATAACAAAATTTCTTTTTTTTCCCCTGAAATAAGTGAAATTTCTGCAATTTTGTCCAAAATAAGTGAAATTTCTGCAATTTTGCTTTAGAATAAGAGAAATTTCTGGAATTTTGCCCCAAAATAAGTGGAATTTCTGAGTTTTGCCCCAAAAAAGGAGAATTTCTGTCTTTTTGCCACAACATATAGGAAATTTCTGCATTTTTGCACCAGAATTAGGGGAATTTTTGCAATTTTGCTCCAAAATACCGCGAATTTCTGCCTTTTTGCCAGATAATAAGAAGAATGCATACCTTTTTGCCTTAAAAAAGAAAAATGTCTTCATTTTTGCTTCAAAATAAGGGGAATTTCTGCTTTTTTTCCTCTAAATAAGTGGAATTTCTTCTTTTTCCCCCAAAACAAAAAGATTTTCTGTCTTTTTTGCCCAAAATAAGAAAAATTTCTGACTTATTACCCTGAAATAAGTGTAATTTCTGCAATTTAGCCCCAAAATAAGGAAAATTTTTGCCTTTTTGCACCAAAATAAGGAAAATTTCTGCCTTTTCCCCTGAAATAAGTGAAATTTCTGCAATTTTGTCCAAAATAAGTGAAATTTCTGCAATTTTGCTTTAGAATAAGGAAAATTTCTGGAATTTTGCCCCAAAATAAGTGGAATTTCTGAGTTTTGCCCCAAAATAAGGAGAATTTCTGTCTTTTTGCCCCAACATATAGGGAATTTCTGCCTTTTTGCACCACAATTAGGGGAATTTCTGCAATTTTGCTCCAAAATATGGGGAATTTCTGTTATTTTGCTCCAAAATACGGGGAATTTCTGCCATTTTGCCTGAAAATAAGTGGAATGCATAACTTTTTTCCATAAAAAAGGGAAATTTCTTCATTTATGCTCCAAAATAAGGGGAATTTCTGACTTTTTGCTTCTCAATAAGTGGAATGTCTGTTTTTTCCCCCAAAACAAAGAGAATTTCTGTCTTTTTTGCCCCAAAATAATGGGAATTTCTGACTTATTACCATGAAATAAGTGAAATTTCTGCAATTTTGCCCCAAAATAAGGGAAATTTCTGCCTTTTTGTCCTGAAATATGTGAAATTTCTGCAATTTTACCTCAAAATAAAGTGAATTTCTGCTTTTTTGCCCCAAAATAATGTGAATTTCTGCCTTTTTGCCCCAAAATAAGAAAAACTTTTTTTTTCTCTGAAATAAGTAAAATTTCTGCAATTTTGCCCTAAAATTAGGGAAATTTTTGCAATTTTTTTACATAATAAGAAAAATTTCTGCAATTTTGCCCCAAAATAAAAGGAATTTCTTTCTTTTTGCCCCAAAACAAAGGAAATTTCAGCCTTTTTACCTGAAAATAAGTGAAATTTCTGCACTTTTGCCCCAAATAAGGGAAATTTCTGCAATTTTTCCCCAAAATAAGGTAAATTCCTGCAATTTTGCCCCAAAATAAAGGAAATTTCTGGAATTTTGCCCCAAAATATTGGGAGTTTCTGATTTTTGCCCCAAAATAAACGGAATTTCTGCCTTTTGCCGAAAAATAAGGGGAATTTCTGCATTTTTGCTCCAAAATACGGGGAAATTCTGCCTTTTTGCCCGAAAATAATGGGAATGCATACCTTTTGCCATAATAGTGAAATTTCTTCATTTTTGCTCCCAAATAAAGGGAATTTCTTCCTTTTTGCCTCTATATAAGTGGAATTTCTGTCTTTTTCCCCCAAAACAAAAGGAAGTTTCTGTCTTTTTTGCCTCAAAATAAGGGGAATTTCTGACTTATTACCCTGAAATAAGTGAAATTTCTGCAATTTCGCCCCAAAATAAGGGAAATGTCTGCAATTTTGCCACAATGTAAAGGAAATTTCTGCAATTTTGCCTCAAAATAAGGGGAATATCTGACTGTTTGCTCCCGAAAAAGGAGATTTTCTGTCTTTTTGCCCCAAAATAAGGAGAATTTCTGCATTTTTGCCCGCAAATTGAGAGAATTTCTGCAATTTTGCTTCAAAATATGGGGAATTTCTGCTTTTTATCCCGAAAGTAAGGGGAATGTATAACTTTTGCCACAAAATAGGGAAATTTCTTCATTTTTGCCCCAAAATTAGAGCAATTTCTGCCTTTTTACCTCAAAATAAGTGAAATTTCTGCCTTTTTACCCAAAAATAAACGGAATTTCTGTCATTTTGCCCCAAAATATAAGAAATTTTTAAATTATGCCCTGAAATATGTGAAATTTCTGCAATTTTGCCACAAAATAAGGGGAATTTCTGTCACTTTGCCCCAAAATAAGGGAAATTTCTGCCTTTTTGCCCCCAAATAAGGGGAATTTCAGCATTTTTAACTCAAAATAAGGGGAATTTCTGCATTTTTGCCCCAAAATAAGAAAAATTTCTGCATTTTTTCCTTAAAATAAGTGAAATTTCTGCAATTTTGCCGCAAAATAAGTGAAATTTCTGCAATTTTGCCCCAAAATAAGGGAAATTCCTAGAATTTTGCCCCAAAATAAAAGGAATTTCTGAGTTTTGCCCCAAAATAAGTGGAATTTCTGAGTTTTGCCCCAAAATAAGGAGAATTTCTGCCTTTTTGCCCCACAATTATGGGAATTTCTGCAATTTTGCTCCAAAATACAGGGAATTTCTGCCTGTTTGCCCGAAAAAAAGGGGAATGCATAACTTTTTGAAATAAACGAGGAAAATTTCTTCATTTTTGCTCCAAAATAAGAAGAATTTCGGCTTTTTAGCCTCTAAATAAGTGGAATTTCTGTCTTTTTCTCTCAAAACAAAGGGAATTTCTGTATTTTTCACCAAAATAAGGGGAATTTCTGACTTATTACCCTGAAATAAGTGAAATTTTTGCAATTTTGCCCCAAAATAAGGAGAATTTCTAACTGTTTGCTCCCGAAAAATGAGATTTTATGTCTTTTTGCCTTAAAAGAAGGAGAATTTCTGCCTTTTTGCACGAAAATTGAGAGAATATCTGCAATTTTGCTTCAAAATACGGGGAATTTCTGCTTATTATCCCGAAAGTAAGGGGAATGTATACTTTTTGCCACAAAAAAGGGAAATTTCTTCATTTTGCCCCAAAATTAGAGCAATTTCTGCCTTTTTACCTCAAAATAAGTGAAATTTCTGCCTTTTAAAACAAAAATAAACGAAATTTCTGTCATTTTGCCCCAAAATAAAAGGAATTTTTGAATTATGCCCTGAAATAATTGAAATTTCTGCAATTTTGTCCCAAAATAAAAGAAATTTCTGCATTTTTGCCACAAAATAAGAAGAATTTGTGTTTTTTTGCCCCAAAATAAGGGAAATTTCTGCCTTTTTGCCCCCAAATAAGGGGAATTTCAGCCTTTTTACCTCAAAATAAGGGGAATTTCTGCATTTTTGCCCTAAAATAAGGAAAATTTCTGCCTTTTTTCCCTGAAATAAGTGAAATTTTTGTAATTTTGCCCCAAAATAAGTGAAATTTCTGCAATTTTGCCCCAAAATAAGGGAAATTTCTGTAATTTTGCCCCAAAATAAGGGGAATTTCTGAGTTTTGCCCCAAAATAAGGAGAATTTCTGTCTTTTTGCCTCAACATATAGGGAATTTTTGCCTTTTTGCCCCAGAATTAGGGGAATTTCTGCAATTTTGTTCCAAAATACAAGGAATTTCTGCATTTTGCCCGAAAATAGAGGAAATGCATAAGTTTTTGCCATAAAAAAGGAAATTTCTTCATTTTGCTCCAAAATAAGAAGAATTTCGGCTTTTTAGCCTCTAAATAAGTGGAATTTCTGTCTTTTTCCCCAAAACAAAGGGAATTTTTGTCTTTTTTGTCCAAAAATAAGGGAAATTTCTGACTTATTACCCTGAAATAAGTGAAATTTCTGCAATTTTGCCCCAAAATAAGGGAAATTTCTACCTTTTTGCTCTGAAATATGTGAAATTTCTGCAATTTTACCCCAAAATAAGGTGGATTTTTGCCTTTTTGCCCCAAAATAATGGGAATTTCTACCTTTTTGCCCCAAAAAAAGAAAAATTTTTGCTTTTTTTCTCTAAAATAAGTGAAATTTCTGCAATTTTGCCCTAAAATAAGGGAAATTTCTGCAATTTTTCCCCATAATAAGGGAAATTTCTGCAATTTTGCCCCAAAATAAGGGGAATTTCTCCCTTATTGCCTCAAAATAAAGGAAATTTCAGCCTTTATACCTGAAAATAAGTAAAATTTCTGCAATTTTGCACCAAATAGGTGAAATTTCTGCAATTTTGACCCAAAATAAGGTAAATTCCTGCAATTTTGTCCCAAAATAAAGGAAATTTCTGGAATTTTGCCTCAAAATAAGGGGAATTTCTGCCTTTTGCCCCAAAATTAGAAGAATTTCTGCAATTTTGCTCTAAAATACAGGGAATTTCTGCCTTTTTGCCTGAAAATAATAGGAATGCATACCTTTTTGCCATAAAAAGGAAAATTTCTTCATTTTTGCTCCAAAATAAGGGGAATTTCTGCCTTTTTGCCTCTAAATAAATGGAATTTCTGTCTTTTGCCCCCAAAACAAAGGGAATTTCTGTCTTTTTTGCCCCAAAATAAGGGGAATTACTGATTTATTACCCTGAAATAAGTGAAATTTCTGCAATTTTGCCCCAAAATAAGGAAAATTTCTGCAATTTTGCCCCAATGTAAACGAAATTTCTGCAATTTTGCCCCAAAATAAGGAGAAATTCTGACTGTTTGCTCCCAAAAAAGGAGATTTTCTGTCTTTTTGACCCAAAATAAGGAGAATTTCTGCCTTTTTGCCCAAAAATTATGAGAATTTCTGCAATTTTGCTTCAAAATACGGGAAATTTCTGCTTTTAATCCCGAAAGTAAGAGGAATGTATACCTTTTCTCACAAAAAAAGGATTTTCTTCATTTTTGCCCCAAAATAAAAGAAATTTCTGCATTTTTGCCACAAAATAAGGGGAATTTCTGTCTTTTTGCCCCAAAATAAGGGAAATTTCTGCCTTTTTGCCTCCAAATAAGAAGAATTTCGGACTTTTTACCTCAAAATAAGGGGAATTTCTGCATTTTTGCCCCAAAATAAGGAAAATCTCTGGCTTTTTTCCCTAAAATAAGTGAAATTTCTGCAATTTTGCCCCAAAATAAGTGAAATTTCTTCAATTTTGCCCCAAAATAAGGGAAATTTCTGGAATTTTGCCCCAAAATAAGGGGAATTTCTGAGTTTTGCCCCAAAATAAGGAGAATTTCTTTCTTTTTGCCCCAACATATAGGGAATTTCTGCCTTTTTGCCCCACAATTAGGGGAATTTATGCAATTTTGCTCCAAAATACAGGGAATTTCTGCCTTTTACCCGAAAATAAGGGGAATGCATAATTTTTGAAATAAACGAGAAAAATTTCTTCATTTTTGCTCCAAAATAAGAATTTCTGCTTTATTGCCTCTAAATAAGTGGAATTTCTGTCTTTTTCCCCCAAAACAAAGGGAATTTCTGTCTTTTTTGCCCCAAAATAAGGGGAATTTCTGACTGTTTGCTCCCGAAAAAGGAGATTTTCTGTCTTTTTACCAAAAAATAAGAAGAATTTCTGCCTTTTTGCCCGAAAATTGAGAGAATTTCTGCAATTTTGCTTCAAAATACGGGGAATTTCTGATTTTTATCCGGAAAGTAAGGGGAATGTATACCTTTTGCCACAAAAAAGTGAAATTTCTTCATTTTTGCCCCAAAATTAGAGCAATTTCTTCCTTTTTACTTCAAAATAAGTGAAATTTCTGCCTTTTTACACAAAAATAAACGGAATTTCTGTCATTTTGCCCAAAAATAAAAGGAATTTTTGAATTATGCCCTGAAATATGTGAAATTTCTGCAATTTGGCCCCAAAATAAAAGAAATTTCTGCATTTTTGCCACAAAATAAGGGGAATTTCTGTCTCTTTGCCCCAAAATAAGGGAAATTTCTGCATTTTTGTCCCCAAATAAGGGGAATTACAGCATTTTTACCTCAAAATAAGGGGAATTTCTGCATTTTTGCCCCAAAATAAGAAAAATTTCTGGCTTTTTTCCTTAAAATAATTGAAATTTCTGCAATTTTGCCCCAAATTAGTGAAATTTCTGCAATTTTGCCCCAAAATAAGGGAAATTTCTGGAATTTTGCCCCAAAATAAGGGGAATTTCTGAGTTTTGCCCCAAAATAAGGAGAATTTCTGTGTTTTTGCCCCAACATATAAGGAATTTCTGCCTTTTTGCCCCACAATTAGGGGAATTTCTGCAATTTTGCTCCAAAATACAGGGAATTTCTGCCTTTTTGCCCAAAAATAAGGGGAATGCATAAGTTTTTGCCATAAACGAGAAAAATCTCTTCATTTTTGCTCCAAAATAAGAAGAATTTCTGCTTTTTTGCCTCTAAATAAGTGGAATTTCTGTCTTTTTCCCCCAAAACAAAGGGAATTTCTGTATTTTGCCACAAAATAAGGGGAATTTCTGACTTATTACCCTGAAATAAGTGAAATTTCTGCAATTTTGCCCCAAAATAAGGGAAATTTCTGCCTTTTTGCCCTGAAATATGTGAAATTTCTGCAATTTTACCACAAAATAAGGTAAATTTCTGCTTTTTTAGCCCCAAAATAATGGGAATTTCTGCCTTTTTGCCCCAAAATAAGAAAAATTTTTGTTTTTTTTCTCTGAAATAAGTAAAATTGCTGCAATTTTGCTCTAAAATAAGGAAAATTTTTGCAATTTTTCCCAAAAATAAGGGAAATTTCTGCAATTTTGCCCAAAAATAAGGGGAATTTCTCACTTTTTGCCCCAAACTAAAGGAAATTTCAGCCTTTTTACCTGAAAATAAGTGAAATTTCTGCAATTTTGCCCCAAATAAGAAAAATTTCTGCAATTTTGCCCCAAAATAAGGTAAATTCCTGCAATTTTGCCCCAAAATAAAGGAAATTTCTTGAATTTTGCCCCAAAATAAGGGGAATTTCTGCCTTTTTGCCCGAAAATAATGGGAATGCATACCTTTTTGCCATAAAAAGGGAAACTTCTTCATTTTTGCTCCAAAATAAGGGGAATTTCTGCCTTCTTGCCTCTAAATAAGTGGAATTTCTTGAATTTCCCCCAAAACAAAGGGAACTTCTGTCTTTTTTGCCCCAAATTAAAAAGAATTTCTGACTTATTACCCTGTAATAAGTGAAATTTCTGCAATTTTGCCCCAAAATAAGGGATATTTCTGCCTTTTTGCCCCCAAATAAGGGGAATTTCAGCCTTTTTACCTCAAAATAAGTGGAAGTTCTGCCTTTTTGCCCCCAAAATAACAAAATTCCTTTTTTTCCCTGAAATAAGTGAAATTTCTGCAATTTTGCTCAAAATAAGTGAAATTTCTGCAATTTTGCCCCAGAATAAGGGAAATTTCTGGAATTTTGCCCCAAAATAAGTGGAATTTCTGAGTTTTGCCCCAAAATAAAGAGAATTTCTGTGTTTTCGCCCCAACATATAGGGAATTTCTGCCTTTTTGCCCCACAATTATGGGAATTTCTGCAATTTTGCTCCAAAATACAGGGAATTTCTGCCTTTTTGCCCGAAAAAAAGGGGAATGCATAACTTTTTGAAATAAACGAGGAAAATTTCTTCATTTTTGCTCCAAAATAAGAAGAATTTAGGCTTTTTGGCCTCTAAATAAGTGGAATTTCTGTCTTTTTCCCCCAAAACAAAGGGAATTTCTGTATTTTTCACCAAAATAAGGGGAATTTCTGACTTATTACCCTGAAATAAGTGAAATTTTTGCAATTTTGCCCCAAAATAAGGGGAATTTCTATCTGTTTGCTCCCGAAAAAGGAGATTTTCTGTCTTTTTGCCCCAAAAGAAGGAGAATTTCTGCCTTTTTGCATGAAAATTGAGAGAATTTCTGCAATTTTGCTTCAATATACGGGGAATTTCTGCTTATTATCCCGAAAGTAAGGGGAATGTATACCTTTTGCCACAAAAAAGGGAAATTTCTTCATTTTTGCCCCAAAATTAGAGCAATTTCTGCCTTTTTACCTCAAAATAAGTGAAATTTCTGCCTTTTTAAACAAAAATAAACGGAATTTCTGACATTTTGCCCCAAAATAAAAGGAATTTTTGAATTATGCCCTGAAATATGTGAAATTTCTGCAATTTTGCCCCAAAATAAAAGAAATTTCTGCATTTTTGCTATAAAATAAGGAGAATTTGTGTTTTTCTGCCCAGAAATAAGGGAAATTTCTGCCTTTTTGCCCCCAAATAAGGGGAATTTCAGCCTTTTTACCTCAAAATAAGGGGAATTTCTGCATTTTTGTCCTAAAATAAGGAAAATTTCTGCCTTTTTTCCCTGAAATAAGTGAAATTTCTGCAATTTTGCCCCAAAATAAGTGAAATTTCTGCAATTTTGCCCCAAAATAAGGGAAATTTCTGTAATTTTGCCCCAAAATAAGGGGAATTTCTGAGTTTTGCCCCAAAATAAGGAGAATTTCTGTCTTTTTGCCTCAACATATAGGGAATTTTTGCCTTTTTGCCCCAGAATTAGGGGAATTTCTGCAATTTTGCTCCAAAATACAAGGAATTTCTGCATTTTGCCCGAAAATAGAAGAAATGCATAAGTTTTTGCCATAAAAAAGGAAAATTTCTTTATTTTGCTCCAAAATAAGAAGAATTTCGGCTTTTTAGCCTCTAAATAAGTGGAATTTCTGTCTTTTTCCCCCAAAACAAAGGGAATTTTTGTCTTTTTTGTCCCAAAATAAGGGAGATTTCTGACTTATTACCCTGAAATAAGTGAAATTTCTGCAATTTTGCCCCAAAATAAGGGAAATTTCTACCTTTTTGCTCTGAAATATGTGAAATTTCTGCAATTTTACCCCAAAATAAGGTGGATTTCTGCCTTTTTGCCCCAAAATAATGGGAATTTCTACCTTTTTGCCCCAAAAAAAGAAAAATTTTTGCTTTTTTTCTCTAAAATAAGTGAAATTTCTGCAATTTTGCCCTAAAATAAGGGAAATTTCTGCAATTTATCTCTATAATAAGGGAAATTTCTGCAATTTTGCCCCAAAATAAGGGGAATTTCTCCCTTATTGCCCCAAAATAAAGGAAATTTCAGCCTTTATACCTGTATATAAGTAAAATTTCTGCAATTTTGCACCAAATAGGTGAAATTTCTGCAATTTTGACCCAAAATAAGGTAAATTCCTGCAATTTTGCCCCAAAATAAAGGAAATTTCTGGAATTTTGCCCCAAAATAAGGGGAATTTCTGCCTTTTGCCCCAAAATTAGAAGAATTTCTGCAATTTTGCTCTAAAATACAGGGAATTTCTGCCTTTTTGCCTGAAAATAATGGGAATGCATACCTTTTTGCCATAAAAAGGGAAATTTCTTCATTTTTGCTCCAAAATAAGGGGAATTTCTGCCTTTTTGCCTCTAAATAAATGGAAATTCTGTCTTTTGCCCCCAAAACAAAGGGAATTTCTGTCTTTTTTGCCCCAAAATAAGGGGAATTACTGATTTATTACCCTGAAATAAGTGAAATTTCTGCAATTTTGCCCCAAAATAAGGAAAATTTCTGCAATTTTTCCCCAATGTAAACGAAATTTCTGCAATTTTGCCCCAAAATAAGGAGAAATTCTGACTGTTTGCTCCCAAAAAAGGAGATTTTCTGTCTTTTTGACCCAAAATAAGGAGAATTTCTGCCTTTTTGCCCAAAAATTATGAGAATTTCTGCAATTTTGCTTCAAAATACGGGAAATTTCTGCTTTTAATCCCGAAAGTAAGAGGAATGTATACCTTTTCTCACAAAAAAAGGATTTTCTTCATTTTTGCCCCAAAATAAAAGAAATTTCTGCATTTTTGCCACAAAATAAGGGGAATTTCTGTCTTTTTGCCCCAAAATAAGGGAAATTTCTGCCTTTTTGCCTCCAAATAAGAAGAATTTCGGACTTTTTACCTCAAAATAAGGGGAATTTCTGCATTTTTGCCCCAAAATAAGGAAAATCTCTGGCTTTTTTCCCTAAAATAAGTGAAATTTCTGCAATTTTGCCCCAAAATAAGTGAAATTTCTTCAATTTTGCCCCAAAATAAGGGAAATTTCTGGAATTTTGCCCCAAAATAAGGGGAATTTCTGAGTTTTGCCCCAAAAAGAGGAGAATTTCTTACTTTTTGCCCCAACATATAGGGATTTTCTGCCTTTTTGCCCCACAATTAGGGGAATTTATGCAATTTTGCTCCAAAATACAGGGAATTTCTGCCTTTTACCCCGAAAATAAGGGGAATGCATAATTTTTGAAATAAACGAGAAAAATTTCTTCATTTTTGCTCCAAAATAAGAATTTCTGCTTTATTGCCTCTAAATAAGTGGAATTTCTGTCTTTTTCCCCCAAAACAAAGGGAATTTCTGTCTTTTTTGCCCCAAAATAAGGGGAATTTCTGACTGTTTGCTCCCGAAAAAGGAGATTTTCTGTCTTTTTACCAAAAAATAAGGAGAATTTCTGCCTTTTTGCCCGAAAATTGAGAGAATTTCTGCAATTTTGCTTCAAAATACGGGGAATTTCTGATTTTTATCCGGAAAGTAAGGGGAATGTATACCTTTTGCCACAAAAAAGTGAAATTTCTTCATTTTTGCCCCAAAATTAGAGCAATTTCTTCCTTTTTACTTCAAAATAAGTGAAATTTCTGCCTTTTTACACAAAAATAAACGGAATTTCTGTCATTTTGCCCAAAAATAAAAGGAATTTTTGAATTATGCCCTGAAATATGTGAAATTTCTGCAATTTGGCCCCAAAATAAAAGAAATTTCTGCATTTTTGTCACAAAATAAGGGGAATTTCTGTCTCTTTGCCCCAAAATAAGGGAAATTTCTGCATTTTTGTCCCCAAATAAGGGGAATTACAGCATTTTTACCTCAAAATAAGGGGAATTTCTGCATTTTTGCCCCAAAATAAGAAAAATTTCTGGCTTTTTTCCTTAAAATAATTGAAATTTCTGCAATTTTGCCCCAAATTAGTGAAATTTCTGCAATTTTGCCCCAAAATAAGGGAAATTTCTGGAATTTTGCCCCAAAATAAGGGGAATTTCTGAGTTTTGCCCCAAAATAAGGAGAATTTCTGTGATTTTGCCCCAACATATAAGGAATTTCTGCCTTTTTGCCCCACAATTAGGGGAATTTCTGCAATTTTGCTCCAAAATACAGGGAATTTCTGCCTTTTTGCCCAAAAATAAGGGGAATGCATAAGTTTTTGCCATAAACGAGAAAAATCTCTTCATTTTTGCTCCAAAATAAGAAGAATTTCTGCTTTTTTGCCTCTAAATAAGTGGAATTTCTGTCTTTTTCCCCCAAAACAAAGGGAATTTCTGTATTTTGCCACAAAATAAGGGGAATTTCTGACTTATTACCCTGAAATAAGTGAAATTTCTGCAATTTTGCCCCAAAATAAGGGAAATTTCTGCCTTTTTGCCCTGAAATATGTGAAATTTCTGCAATTTTACCACAAAATAAGGTAAATTTCTGCTTTTTTGCCCCAAAATAATGGGAATTTCTGCCTTTTTGCCCCAAAATAAGAAAAATTTTTGTTTTTTTTCTCTGAAATAAGTAAAATTGCTGCAATTTTGCTCTAAAATAAGGAAAATTTTTGCAATTTTTCCCAAAAATAAGGGAAATTTCTGCAATTTTGCCCAAAAATAAGGGGAATTTCTCCCTTTTTGCCCCAAACTAAAGGAAATTTCAGCCTTTTTACCTGAAAATAAGTGAAATTTCTGCAATTTTGCCCCAAATAAGAAAAATTTCTGCAATTTTGCCCCAAAATAAGGTAAATTCCTGCAATTTTGCCCCAAAATAAAGGAAATTTCTTGAATTTTGCCCCAAAATAAGGGGAATTTCTGCCTTTTTGCCCGAAAATAATGGGAATGCATACCTTTTTGCCATAAAAAGGGAAACTTCTTCATTTTTGCTCCAAAATAAGGGGAATTTCTGCCTTCTTGCCTCTAAATAAGTGGAATTTCTTGAATTTCCCCCAAAACAAAGGGAACTTCTGTCTTTTTTGCCCCAAATTAAAAAGAATTTCTGACTTATTACCCTGTAATAAGTGAAATTTCTGCAATTTTGCCCCAAAATAAGGGATATTTCTGCCTTTTTGCCCCCAAATAAGGGGAATTTCAGCCTTTTTACCTCAAAATAAGTGGAAGTTCTGCCTTTTTGCCCCCAAAATAACAAAATTCCTTTTTTTCCCTGAAATAAGTGAAATTTCTGCAATTTTGCTCAAAATAAGTGAAATTTCTGCAATTTTGCCCCAGAATAAGGGAAATTTCTGGAATTTTGCCCCAAAATAAGTGGAATTTCTGAGTTTTGCCCCAAAATAAAAAGAATTTCTGTGTTTTCGCCCCAACATATAGGGAATTTCTGCCTTTTTGCCCCACAATTAGGGGAATTTCTGCAATTTTGCTCCAAAATACAGGGAATTTCTGCCTTTTTGCCCGAAAAAAAGGGGAATGCATAACTTTTTGAAATAAACGAGGAAAATTTCTTCATTTTTGCTCCAAAATAAGAAGAATTTAGGCTTTTTAGCCTCTAAATAAGTGGAATTTCTGTCTTTTTCCCCCAAAACAAAGGGAATTTCTGTATTTTTCACCAAAATAAGGGGAATTTCTGACTTATTACCCTGAAGTAAGTGAAATTTTTGCAATTTTGCCCCAAAATAAGGGGAATTTCTATCTGTTTGCTCCCGAAAAAGGAGATTTTCTGTCTTTTTGCCCCAAAAGAAGGAGAATTTCTGCCTTTTTGCATGAAAATTGAGAGAATTTCTGCAATTTTGCTTCAATATACGGGGAATTTCTGCTTATTATCCCGAAAGTAAGGGGAATGTATACCTTTTGCCACAAAAAAGGGAAATTTCTTCATTTTTGCCCCAAAATTAGAGCAATTTCTGCCTTTTTACCTCAAAATAAGTGAAATTTCTGCCTTTTTAAACAAAAATAAACGGAATTTCTGACATTTTGCCCCAAAATAAAAGGAATTTTTGAATTATGCCCTGAAATATGTGAAATTTCTGCAATTTTGCCCCAAAATAAAAGAAATTTCTGCATTTTTGCTATAAAATAAGGAGAATTTGTGTTTTTCTGCCCAGAAATAAGGGAAATTTCTGCCTTTTTGCCCCCAAATAAGGGGAATTTCAGCCTTTTTACCTCAAAATAAGGGGAATTTCTGCATTTTTGTCCTAAAATAAGAAAAATTTCTGCCTTTTTTCCCTGAAATAAGTGAAATTTCTGCAATTTTGCCCCAAAATAAGTGAAATTTCTGCAATTTTGCCCCAAAATAAGGGAAATTTCTGTAATTTTGCCCCAAAATAAGGGGAATTTCTGAGTTTTGCCCCAAAATAAGGAGAATTTCTGTCTTTTTGCCTCAACATATAGGGAATTTTTGCCTTTTTGCCCCAGAATTAGGGGAATTTCTGCAATTTTGCTCCAAAATACAAGGAATTTCTGCATTTTGCCCGAAAATAGAAGAAATGCATAAGTTTTTGCCATAAAAAAGGAAAATTTCTTTATTTTGCTCCAAAATAAGAAGAATTTCGGCTTTTTAGCCTCTAAATAAGTGGAATTTCTGTCTTTTTCCCCCAAAACAAAGGGAATTTTTGTCTTTTTTGTCCCAAAATAAGGGAGATTTCTGACTTATTACCCTGAAATAAGTGAAATTTCTGCAATTTTGCCCCAAAATAAGGGAAATTTCTACCTTTTTGCTCTGAAATATGTGAAATTTCTGCAATTTTACCCCAAAATAAGGTGGATTTCTGCCTTTTTGCCCCAAAATAATGGGAATTTCTACCTTTTTGCCCCCAAAAAAGAAAAATTTTTGCTTTTTTTCTCTAAAATAAGTGAAATTTCTGCAATTTTGCCCTAAAATAAGGGAAATTTCTGCAATTTATCTCTATAATAAGGGAAATTTCTGCAATTTTGCCCCAAAATAAGGGGAATTTCTCCCTTATTGCCCCAAAATAAAGGAAATTTCAGCCTTTATACCTGAATATAAGTAAAATTTCTGCAATTTTGCACCAAATAGGTGAAATTTCTGCAATTTTGACCCAAAATAAGGTAAATTCCTGCAATTTTGCCCCAAAATAAAGGAAATTTCTGGAATTTTGCCCCAAAATAAGGGGAATTTCTGCCTTTTGCCCCAAAATTAGAAGAATTTCTGCAATTTTGCTCTAAAATACAGGGAATTTCTGCCTTTTTGCCTGAAAATAATGGGAATGCATACCTTTTTGCCATAAAAAGGGAAATTTCTTCATTTTTGCTCCAAAATAAGGGGAATTTCTGCCTTTTTGCCTCTAAATAAATGGAAATTCTGTCTTTTGCCCCCAAAACAAAGGGAATTTCTGTCTTTTTTGCCCCAAAATAAGGGGAATTACTGATTTATTACCCTGAAATAAGTGAAATTTCTGCAATTTTGCCCCAAAATAAGGAAAATTTCTGCAATTTTGCCCCAATGTAAACGAAATTTCTGCAATTTTGCCCCAAAATAAGGAGAAATTCTGACTGTTTGCTCCCAAAAAAGGAGATTTTCTGTCTTTTTGACCCAAAATAAGGAGAATTTCTGCCTTTTTGCCCAAAAATTATGAGAATTTCTGCAATTTTGCTTCAAAATACGGGAAATTTCTGCTTTTAATCCCGAAAGTAAGAGGAATGTATACCTTTTCTCACAAAAAAAGGATTTTCTTCATTTTTGCCCCCAAATAAAAGAAATTTCTGCATTTTTGCCACAAAATAAGGGGAATTTCTGTCTTTTTGCCCCAAAATAAGGGAAATTTCTGCCTTTTTGCCTCCAAATAAGAAGAATTTCGGACTTTTTACCTCAAAATAAGGGGAATTTCTGCATTTTTGCCCCAAAATAAGGAAAATCTCTGGCTTTTTTCCCTAAAATAAGTGAAATTTCTGCAATTTTGCCCCAAAATAAGTGAAATTTCTTCAATTTTGCCCCAAAATAAGGGAAATTTCTGGAATTTTGCCCCAAAATAAGGGGAATTTCTGAGTTTTGCCCCAAAATAAGGAGAATTTCTTTCTTTTTGCCCCAACATATAGGGAATTTCTGCCTTTTTGCCCCACAATTAGGGGAATTTATGCAATTTTGCTCCAAAATACAGGGAATTTCTGCCTTTTACCCCGAAAATAAGGGGAATGCATAATTTTTGAAATAAACGAGAAAAATTTCTTCATTTTTGCTCCAAAATAATAAGAATTTCTGCTTTATTGCCTCTAAATAAGTGGAATTTCTGTCTTTTTCCCCCAAAACAAAGGGAATTTCTGTCTTTTTTGCCCCAAAATAAGGGGAATTTCTGACTGTTTGCTCCCGAAAAAGGAGATTTTCTGTCTTTTTACCAAAAAATAAGGAGAATTTCTGCCTTTTTGCCCGAAAATTGAGAGAATTTCTGCAATTTTGCTTCAAAATACGGGGAATTTCTGATTTTTATCCGGAAAGTAAGGGGAATGTATACCTTTTGCCACAAAAAAGTGAAATTTCTTCATTTTTGCCCCAAAATTAGAGCAATTTCTTCCTTTTTACTTCAAAATAAGTGAAATTTCTGCCTTTTTACACAAAAATAAACGGAATTTCTGTCATTTTGCCCAAAAATAAAAGGAATTTTTGAATTATGCCCTGAAATATGTGAAATTTCTGCAATTTGGCCCCAAAATAAAAGAAATTTCTGCATTTTTGCCACAAAATAAGGGGAATTTCTGTCTCTTTGCCCCAAAATAAGGGAAATTTCTGCATTTTTGTCCCCAAATAAGGGGAATTACAGCATTTTTACCTCAAAATAAGGGGAATTTCTGCATTTTTGCCCCAAAATAAGGGAAATTTCTGGAATTTTGCCCCAAAATAAGGGGAATTTCTGAGTTTTGCCCCAAAATAAGGAGAATTTCTGTGATTTTGCCCCAACATATAAGGAATTTCTGCCTTTTTGCCCCACAATTAGGGGAATTTCTGCAATTTTGCTCCAAAATACAGGGAATTTCTGCCTTTTTGCCCAAAAATAAGGGGAATGCATAAGTTTTTGCCATAAACGAGAAAAATCTCTTCATTTTTGCTCCAAAATAAGAAGAATTTCTGCTTTTTTGCCTCTAAATAAGTGGAATTTCTGTCTTTTTCCCCCAAAACAAAGGGAATTTCTGTATTTTGCCACAAAATAAGGGGAATTTCTGACTTATTACCCTGAAATAAGTGAAATTTCTGCAATTTTGCCCCAAAATAAGGGAAATTTCTGCCTTTTGGCCCTGAAATATGTGAAATTTCTGCAATTTTACCACAAAATAAGGTAAATTTCTGCTTTTTTGTCCCAAAATAATGGGAATTTCTGCCTTTTTGCCCCAAAATAAGAAAAATTTTTGTTTTTTTTCTCTGAAATAAGTAAAATTGCTGCAATTTTGCTCTAAAATAAGGAAAATTTTTGCAATTTTTCCCAAAAATAAGGGAAATTTCTGCAATTTTGCCCAAAAATAAGGGGAATTTCTCCCTTTTTGCCCCAAACTAAAGGAAATTTCAGCCTTTTTACCTGAAAATAAGTGAAATTTCTGCAATTTTGCCCCAAATAAGAAAAATTTCTGCAATTTTGCCCCAAAATAAGGTAAATTCCTGCAATTTTGCCCCAAAATAAAGGAAATTTCTTGAATTTTGCCCCAAAATAAGGGGAATTTCTGCCTTTTTGCCCGAAAATAATGGGAATGCATACCTTTTTGCCATAAAAAGGGAAACTTCTTCATTTTTGCTCCAAAATAAGGGGAATTTCTGCCTTCTTGCCTCTAAATAAGTGGAATTTCTTGAATTTCCCCCAAAACAAAGGGAACTTCTGTCTTTTTTGCCCCAAATTAAAAAGAATTTCTGACTTATTACCCTGTAATAAGTGAAATTTCTGCAATTTTGCCCCAAAATAAGGGATATTTCTGCCTTTTTGCCCCCAAATAAGGGGAATTTCAGCCTTTTTACCTCAAAATAAGTGGAAGTTCTGCCTTTTTGCCCCCAAAATAACAAAATTCCTTTTTTTCCCTGAAATAAGTGAAATTTCTGCAATTTTGCTCAAAATAAGTGAAATTTCTGCAATTTTGCCCCAGAATAAGGGAAATTTCTGGAATTTTGCCCCAAAATAAGTGGAATTTCTGAGTTTTGCCCCAAAATAAAGAGAATTTCTGTGTTTTCGCCCCAACATATAGGGAATTTCTGCCTTTTTGCCCCACAATTAGGGGAATTTCTGCAATTTTGCTCCAAAATACAGGGAATTTCTGCCTTTTTGCCCGAAAAAAAGGGGAATGCATAACTTTTTGAAATAAACGAGGAAAATTTCTTCATTTTTGCTCCAAAATAAGAAGAATTTAGGCTTTTTAGCCTCTAAATAAGTGGAATTTCTGTCTTTTTCCCCCAAAACAAAGGGAATTTCTGTATTTTTCACCAAAATAAGGGGAATTTCTGACTTATTACCCTGAAATAAGTGAAATTTTTGCAATTTTGCCCCAAAATAAGGGGAATTTCTATCTGTTTGCTCCCGAAAAAGGAGATTTTCTGTCTTTTTGCCCCAAAAGAAGGAGAATTTCTGCCTTTTTGCATGAAAATTGAGAGAATTTCTGCAATTTTGCTTCAATATACGGGGAATTTCTGCTTATTATCCCGAAAGTAAGGGGAATGTATACCTTTTGCCACAAAAAAGGGAAATTTCTTCATTTTTGCCCCAAAATTAGAGCAATTTCTGCCTTTTTACCTCAAAATAAGTGAAATTTCTGCCTTTTTAAACAAAAATAAACGGAATTTCTGACATTTTGCCCCAAAATAAAAGGAATTTTTGAATTATGCCCTGAAATATGTGAAATTTCTGCAATTTTGCCCCAAAATAAAAGAAATTTCTGCATTTTTGCTATAAAATAAGGAGAATTTGTGTTTTTCTGCCCAGAAATAAGGGAAATTTCTGCCTTTTTGCCCCCAAATAAGGGGAATTTCAGCCTTTTTACCTCAAAATAAGGGGAATTTCTGCATTTTTGTCCTAAAATAAGGAAAATTTCTGCCTTTTTTCCCTGAAATAAGTGAAATTTCTGCAATTTTGCCCCAAAATAAGTGAAATTTCTGCAATTTTGCCCCAAAATAAGGGAAATTTCTGTAATTTTGCCCCAAAATAAGGGGAATTTCTGAGTTTTGCCCCAAAATAAGGAGAATTTCTGTCTTTTTGCCTCAACATATAGGGAATTTTTGCCTTTTTGCCCCAGAATTAGGGGAATTTCTGCAATTTTGCTCCAAAATACAAGGAATTTCTGCATTTTGCCCGAAAATAGAAGAAATGCATAAGTTTTTGCCATAAAAAAGGAAAATTTCTTTATTTTGCTCCAAAATAAGAAGAATTTCGGCTTTTTAGCCTCTAAATAAGTGGAATTTCTGTCTTTTTCCCCCAAAACAAAGGGAATTTTTGTCTTTTTTGTCCCAAAATAAGGGAGATTTCTGACTTATTACCCTGAAATAAGTGAAATTTCTGCAATTTTGCCCCAAAATAAGGGAAATTTCTACCTTTTTGCTCTGAAATATGTGAAATTTCTGCAATTTTACCCCAAAATAAGGTGGATTTCTGCCTTTTTGCCCCAAAATAATGGGAATTTCTACCTTTTTGCCCCCAAAAAAGAAAAATTTTTGCTTTTTTTCTCTAAAATAAGTGAAATTTCTGCAATTTTGCCCTAAAATAAGGGAAATTTCTGCAATTTATCTCTATAATAAGAGAAATTTCTGCAATTTTGCCCCAAAATAAGGGGAATTTCTCCCTTATTGCCCCAAAATAAAGGAAATTTCAGCCTTTATACCTGAATATAAGTAAAATTTCTGCAATTTTGCACCAAATAGGTGAAATTTCTGCAATTTTGACCCAAAATAAGGTAAATTCCTGCAATTTTGCCCCAAAATAAAGGAAATTTCTGGAATTTTGCCCCAAAATAAGGGGAATTTCTGCCTTTTGCCCCAAAATTAGAAGAATTTCTGCAATTTTGCTCTAAAATACAGGGAATTTCTGCCTTTTTGCCTGAAAATAATGGGAATGCATACCTTTTTGCCATAAAAAGGGAAATTTCTTCATTTTTGCTCCAAAATAAGGGGAATTTCTGCCTTTTTGCCTCTAAATAAATGGAAATTCTGTCTTTTGCCCCCAAAACAAAGGGAATTTCTGTCTTTTTTGCCCCAAAATAAGGGGAATTACTGATTTATTACCCTGAAATAAGTGAAATTTCTGCAATTTTGCCCCAAAATAAGGAAAATTTCTGCAATTTTGCCCCAATGTAAACGAAATTTCTGCAATTTTGCCTCAAAATAAGGAGAAGTTCTGACTGCTCCCAAAAAAGGAGATTTTCTGTCTTTTTGACCCAAAATAAGGAGAATTTCTGCCTTTTTGCCCAAAAATTATGAGAATTTCTGCAATTTTGCTTCAAAATACGGGAAATTTCTGCTTTTAATCCCGAAAGTAAGAGGAATGTATACCTTTTCTCACAAAAAAAGGATTTTCTTCATTTTTGCCCCAAAATAAAAGAAATTTCTGCATTTTTGCCACAAAATAAGGGGAATTTCTGTCTTTTTGCCCCAAAATAAGGGAAATTTCTGCATTTTTGCCTTCAAATAAGAAGAATTTCGGACTTTTTACCTCAAAATAAGGGGAATTTCTGCATTTTTGCCCCAAAATAAGGAAAATCTCTGGCTTTTTTCCCTAAAATAAGTGAAATTTCTGCAATTTTGCCCCAAAATAAGTGAAATTTCTTCAATTTTGCCCCAAAATAAGGGAAATTTCTGGAATTTTGCCCCAAAATAAGGGGAATTTCTGAGTTTTGCCCCAAAATAAGGAGAATTTCTTTCTTTTTGCCCCAACATATAGGGAATTTCTGCCTTTTTGCCCCACAATTAGGGGAATTTATGCAATTTTGCTCCAAAATACAGGGAATTTCTGCCTTTTACCCCGAAAATAAGGGGAATGCATAATTTTTGAAATAAACGAGAAAAATTTCTTCATTTTTGCTCTAAAATAAGAATTTCTGCTTTATTGCCTCTAAATAAGTGGAATTTCTGTCTTTTTCCCCCAAAACAAAGGGAATTTCTGTCTTTTTTGCCCCAAAATAAGGGGAATTTCTGACTGTTTGCTCCCGAAAAAGGAGATTTTCTGTCTTTTTACCAAAAAATAAGGAGAATTTCTGCCTTTTTGCCCGAAAATTGAGAGAATTTCTGCAATTTTGCTTCAAAATACGGGGAGTTTCTGCTTTTTATCCGGAAAGTAAGGGGAATGTATACCTTTTGCCACAAAAAAGGGAAATTACTTCATTTTTGCCCCAAAATTAGAGCAATTTCTTCCTTTTTACTTCAAAATAAGTGAAATTTCTGCCTTTTACACAAAAATAAACGGAATTTCTGTCATTTTGCCCAAAAATAAAAGGAATTTTTGAATTATGCCCTGAAATATGTGAAATTTCTGCAATTTTGCCCCAAAATAAAAGAAATTTCTGCATTTTTGCCACAAAATAAGGGGAATTTCTGTCTCTTTGCCCCAAAATAAGGGAAATTTCTGCATTTTTGTCCCCAAATAAGGGGAATTACAGCATTTTTACCTCAAAATAAGGGGAATTTCTGCATTTTTGCCCCAAAATAAGAAAAATTTCTGGCTTTTTTCCTTAAAATAATTGAAATTTCTGCAATTTTGCCCCAAATTAGTGAAATTTCTGCAATTTTGCCCCAAAATAAGGGAAATTTCTAGAATTTTGCCCCAAAATAAGGGGAATTTCTGAGTTTTGCCCCAAAATAAGAAGAATTTCTGTCTTTTTGCCCCAACATATAGGGAATTTTTGCCTTTTTGCCCCAGAATTAGGGGAATTTCTGCAATTTTGCTCCAAAATACAAGGAATTTCTGCATTTTGCCCGAAAATAGAGGAAATGCATAAGTTTTTGCCATAAAAAAAGAAAATTTCTTCATTTTGCTCCAAAATAAGAAGAATTTTGGCTTTTTAGCCTCTAAATAAGTGGAATTTCTGTCTTTTTCCCCCAAAACAAAGGGAATTTTTGTCTTTTTTGTCCCAAAATAAGGGAGATTTCTGACTTATTACCCTGAAATAAGTGAAATTTCTGCAATTTTGCCCCAAAAGAAGGGAAATTTCTACCTTTTTGCTCTGAAATATGTGAAATTTCTGCAATTTTACCCAAAAATAAGGTGGATTTCTGCCTTTTTGCCTCAAAATAATGGGAATTTCTACCTTTTTGCTCCAAAAAAAGAAAAATTTTTGCTTTTTTTCTCTAAAATAAGTGAAATTTCTGCAATTTTGCCCTAAAATAAGGGAAATTTCTGCAATTTATCTCTATAATAAGGGAAATTTCTGCAATTTTGCACCAAAATAAGGGGAATTTCTCCCTTATTGCCCCAAAATAAAGGAAATTTCAGCCTTTATACCTGAAAATAAGTAAAATTTCTGCAATTTTGCACCAAATAGGTGAAATTTCTGCAATTTTGACCCAAAATAAGGTAAATTCCTAGAATTTTGCCCCAAAATAAAGGAAATTTCTGGAATTTTGCCCCAAAATAAGGGGAATTTCTGCCTTTTGCCCCAAAATTAGAAGAATTTCTGCAATTTTGCTCTAAAATACAGGGAATTTCTGCCTTTTTGCCTGAAAATAATGGGAATGCATACCTTTTTGCCATAAAAAGGGAAATTTCTTCATTTTTGCTCCAAAATAAGGGGAATTTCTGCCTTTTTGCCTCTAAATAAATGGAATTTCTGTCTTTTGCCCCCAAAACAAAGGAAATTTCTGTCTTTTTTGCCCCAAAATAAGGGGAATTACTGATTTATTACCCTGAAATAAGTGAAATTTCTGCAATTTTGCCCCAAAATAAGGAAAATTTCTGCAATTTTGCCCCAATGTAAACGAAATTTCTGCAATTTTGCCCCAAAATAAGGAGAAATTCTGACTGTTTGCTCCCAAAAAAGGAGATTTTCTGTCTTTTTGACCCAAAATAAGGAGAATTTCTGCCTTTTTGCCCAAAAATTATGAGAATTTCTGCAATTTTGCTTCAAAATACGGGAAATTTCTGCTTTTAATCCCGAAAGTAAGAGGAATGTATACCTTTTCTCACAAAAAAAGGATTTTCTTCATTTTTGCCCCAAAATAAAAGAAATTTCTGCATTTTTGCCACAAAATAAGGGGAATTTCTGTCTTTTTGCCCCAAAATAAGGGAAATTTCTGCCTTTTTGCCTCCAAATAAGAAGAATTTCGGACTTTTTACCTCAAAATAAGGGGAATTTCTGCATTTTTGCCCCAAAATAAGGAAAATCTCTGGCTTTTTTCCCTAAAATAAGTGAAATTTCTGCAATTTTGCCCCAAAATAAGTGAAATTTCTTCAATTTTGCCCCAAAATAAGGGAAATTTCTGGAATTTTGCCCCAAAATAAGGGGAATTTCTGAGTTTTGCCCCAAAAAGAGGAGAATTTCTTTCTTTTTGCCCCAACATATAGGGATTTTCTGCCTTTTTGCCCCACAATTAGGGGAATTTATGCAATTTTGCTCCAAAATACAGGGAATTTCTGCCTTTTACCCCGAAAATAAGGGGAATGCATAATTTTTGAAATAAACGAGAAAAATTTCTTCATTTTTGCTCCAAAATAAGAATTTCTGCTTTATTGCCTCTAAATAAGTGGAATTTCTGTCTTTTTCCCCCAAAACAAAGGGAATTTCTGTCTTTTTTGCCCCAAAATAAGGGGAATTTCTGACTTATTACCCTGAAATAAGTGAAATTTCTGCAATTTTGCCCCCAAATAAGGGAAATTTCTGCCTTTTTGCCCTGAAATATGTGAAATTTCTGCAATTTTACCACAAAATAAGGTAAATTTCTGCCTTTTTGCCCCAAAATAATGGGAATTTCTGCCTTTTTGCCGCAAAATAAGAAAAATTTTTGTTTTTTTTCTCTGAAATAAGTAAAATTGCTGCAATTTTGCTCTAAAATAAAAAAAATTTTTGCAATTTTTCCCAAAATAAGGGAAATTTCTGCAATTTTGCCCAAAAATAAGGGGAATATCTCCCTTTTTGCCCCAAACTAAAGGAAATTTCAGCCTTTTTACCTGAAAATAAGTGAAATTTCTGCAATTTTGCCCCAAATAAGAAAAATTTCTGCAATTTTGCCCCAAAATAAGGTAAATTCCTGCAATTTTGCCCAAAATAAAGGAAATTTCTTGAATTTTGTCCCAAAATAAGGGGAATTTCTGCCTTTTTGCCCGAAAATAATGGGAATGCATAACTTTTTGCCATAAAAAGGGAAACTTTTTCATTTTTGCTCCAAAATAAGGGGAATTTCTGCCTTCTTGCCTCTAAATAAGTGGAATTTCTTGTTTTTCCCCCAAAACAAAGGGAACTTCTGTCTTTTTTGCCCCAAATTAAGGGGAATTTCTGACTTATTACCCTGTAATAAGTGAAATTTCTGCAATTTTGCCCCAAAATAAGGGATATTTCTGCCTTTTTGCCCCCAAATAAGGGGAATTTCAGCCTTTTTACCTCAAAATAAGTGGAATTTCTGCCTTTTTGCCCCCAAAATAACAAAATTCCTTTTTTTCCCTGAAATAAGTTAAATTTCTGCAATTTTGCTCAAAATAAGTGAAATTTCTGCAATTTTTCCCCAGAATAAGGGAAATTTCTGGAATTTTGCCCCAAAATAAAGAGAATTTCTGTGTTTTCGCCCCAACATATAGGGAATTTCTGCCTTTTTGCCCCACAATTATGGGAATTTCTGCAATTTTGCTCTAAAATACAGGGAATTTCTGCCTTTTTGCCCGAAAAAAAGGGGAATGCATAACTTTTTGAAATAAACGAGGAAAATTTCTTCATTTTTGCTCCAAAATAAGAAGAATTTCGGCTTTTTAGCCTCTAAATATGTGGAATTTCTGTCTTTTTCCCCCAAAACAAAGGGAATTTCTGTATTTTTCACCAAAATAAGGGGAATTTCTGACTTATTACCCTGAAATAAGACAAATTTCTGCAATTTTGCCCTAAAATAAGGGAAATTTCTGCCTTTTGCCCTGAAATATGTGAAATTTCTGCAATTTTACCCCAAAATAAGGTGAATTTCTGCCCTTTTGCCCCAAAATAATGGGAATTTCTGCCTTTTTGTTTCAAAATAAGAAAAAATTTTGCATTTTTTCTTTGAAATAAGTGAAATTTCTGCAATTTTGCCCTAAAATAAGGGAAATTTCTGCAATTTTTCCCCATAATAAGGGAAATTTCTGAAATTTTGCCCCAAAATAAGAGGAATTTCTCGCTTTTTGCCCCAAAGTAAAGGAAATTTCAGCCTTTTACCTGAAATAAGTGAAATTTCTGCAATTTTGCCCCAAATAATGGAAATTTCTGCAATTTTGCCCCAAAACAAGGTAAATTCCTGCAATTTTGCGCCAAAATAAAGGAAATTTCTGGAATTTTGCCCCAAAATAAGGGGAATTTATGATTTTTGCATCAAAATAAAGGGAATTTATGCCTTTTGCCCCAAAAGGAGGGGAATTTCTGCAATTTTGCTCCAAAATACAGGGAATTTCTGCTTTTTTTCCCGAAAATAATGGGAATGCATACCTTTTTGCCATAAAAAGGAAAATTTCTTCATTTTTGCTCCAAAATAAGTGGAATTTCTTCCTTTTTGCCTTTAAATAAGTGGAATTTCTGTCTTTTTTCCCAAAAACAAAGGGAATTTCTGTCTTTTTTGCCCCAAAATAAGGGGAATTTCTGACTTATTACCCTGAAATAAGTGAAATTTCTGCAACTTTACCCCAAAATAAGGGACATTTTTTCAATTTTGCCCCAATGTAAAGGAAATTTCTGCAATTTTGCCCCAAAATAAGGGAAATTTCTGCCTTTTTGCCCTGAAATATGTGAAATTTCTGCAATTTATCCCCAAAATAAGGTGAATTTCTGCCTTTTTGCCCCAAAATAATGGGAATGTCTGCCTTTTTGTTTCAAAATAAGAAAAAATTTTGCTTTTTGTTCTCTGAAATAAGTGAAATTTCTGCAATTTTGCCCTAAAATAAGGGAAATTTCTGCAATTTTTCCCCATAATAAGGGAAATTTCTGAAATTTTGCCACAAAATAAGAGGAATTTCTTCCTTTTTGCCCCAAAGTAAAGCAAATTTCAGCCTTTTTACCAGAAAAAAGTGAAATTTCTGCAATTTTGCCCCTAATAATGGAAATTTCTGCAATTTTGCCCCAAAACAAGGTAAATTCCTGCAATTTTGCCCCAAAATAAAGGAAATTTCTGGAATTTTGCCCCAAAATAAGAGGAATTTCTGATTTTTGCCCCAAAATAAAGGGAATTTCTGCCTTTTGCCCCAAAATTAGGGGAATTTCTGCTATTTTGCTCCAAAATACAGGGAATTTCTGCCTTTTTGCCCGAAAATAATGGGAATGCATACCTTTTTGCCATAAAAAGGGAAATTTCTTCATTTTTGCTCCAAAATAAGTGGAATTTCTTCATTTTTGCCTGTAAATAAGTGGAATTTCTGTCTTTTTCCCCCAAAACAAAGGGAATTTCTGTCTTTTTTGTCCCCAAAAAAGGGGAATTTCTGACTTATTACCCTGAAATAAGTGAAATTTCTGCAACTTTGCCCCAAAATAAGGGGAATTTTTTCAATTTTGCCCCAATGTAAATAAAATTTCTGCAATTTTGCCCAAAAATAAGGGGAATTTCTATCTGTTTGCTCCCGAAAAAGGAGATTTTTCTGTCTTTTTGACCCAAAAGAAGGAGAATTTCTGCCTTTTTGCACGAAAATTGAGAGAATTTCTGCAATTTTGCTTCAAAATACGGGGAATTTCTGCTTATTATCCCGAAAGTAAGGGGAATGTATACCTTTTGCCACAAAAAAGGGAAATTTCATCATTTTGCCCCAAAATTAGAGCAATTTATGCCTTTTTACCTCAAAATAAGTAAAATTTCTGCCTTTTAAACAAAAATAAACGGAATTTCCTTCATTTTGCCCCAAAATAAAAGGAATTTTTGAATTATGCCCTGAAATATGTGAAATTTCTGCAATTTTGCCCCAAAATAAAAGAAATTTCTGCATTTTTGCCACAAAATAAGGAGAATTTGTGTTTTTTTGCCCCAAAATAAGGGAAATTTCTGCCTTTTTGCCCCCAAATAAGGGGAATTTCAGCCTTTTTACCTCAAAATAAGGGGAATTTCTGCATTTTTGCCCTAAAATAAGGAAAATTTCTGCCTTTTTTCCCTGAAATAAGTGAAATTTCTGCAATTTTGCCCCAAAATAAGTGAAATTTCTGCAATTTTGCCCCAAAATTAGAGAAATTTCTGGAATTTTGCCCCAAAATAAGGGGAATTTCTGAGTTTTGCCCCAAAATAAAGAGAATTTCTGTCTTTTTGCCTCAACATATAGGGAATTTTTGCCTTTTTGCCCCAGAATTAGGGGAATTTCTGCAATTTTGCTCCAAAATACAAGGAATTTCTGCATTTTGCCCGAAAATAGAGGAAATGCATAAGATTTTGCCATAAAAAAGGAAAATTTCTTCATTTTTGCTCCAAAATAAGAAGAATTTCGGCTATTTAGCCTCTAAATTAGTGGAATTTCTGTCTTTTTCCTCCAAATCAAAGGGAAAATTTGTCTTTTTTGTCCCAAAATAAGGGAAATTTCTGACTTATTACCCTGAAATAAGTGAAATTTCTGCAATTTTGCCCCAAAATAAGGGAAATTTCTACCTTTTTGCCCTGAAATATGTGAAATTTCTGCAATTTTACCACAAAATAAGGTGAATTTCTGCATTTTGCCCCAAAATAATGGGAATTTCTACCTTTTTGCTCCAAAAAAAGAAAAATTTTTGCTTTTTTTCTCTGAAATAAGTGAAATTTCTGCAATTTTGCCCTAAAATAAGGGAAATTTCTGCAATTTTTCCCCATAATAAGGGAAATTTCTGCAATTTTGCCCCAAAATAAGGGGAATTTCTCCCTTATTGCCCCAAAATAAAGGAAATTTCAGCCTTTATACCTGAAAATAAGTAAAATTTCTGCAATTTTGCACCAAATAGGTGAAATTTCTGCAATTTTGCCCCAAAATAAGGTAAATTCCTGCAATTTTGCCCCAAAATAAAGGAAATTTCTGGAATTTTGCCCCAAAATAAGGGGAATTTCTGCCTTTTGCCCCAAAATTAGAAATATTTCTGCAATTTTGCTCCAAAATACAGGGAATTTCTGCCTTTTTGTCTGAAAATAATGGGAATGCATAGTTTTTTGCCATAAAAAGGGAAATTTCTTCATTTTTGCTCCAAAATAATGGGAATTTCTGCCTTTTTGCTTCTAAATAAGTGGAATTTCTGTCTTTTTCCCCCAAAACAAAGGGAATTTCTGTCTTTTTTGCCCCAAAATAAGGGGAATTTCTGACTTACTAAATTGAAATAAGTGAAATTTCTGCAATTTTGCAACAAAATAAGAGAGATTTTTGCAATTTTGCCCCAATGTAAAGCAAATTTTGGCAATTTTGCCCCAAAATAAGGGGAATTTCTGACTTATTAACCTGAAATAAGTGAAATTTCTGCAATTTTGCCTTAAAATAAGGGAAATTTCTGCAATTTTGCCCCAATGTAAAAAAAAAAATTCTGCAATTTTGCCCCACAATATGGGGAATTTCTGACTGTTTGCTCCTGAAAAAGGAGATTTTCTGTCTTTTTGCCTCAAAATAAAAAGAATTTCTGCCTTTTTGCCCAAAAAATTGGGAGAATTTATGCAATTTTGCTTCAAAATACGAGGAATTTCTGCTTTTTATCCCGAAAGTAAGGGAAATGTTTACCTTTTGCCACAAAAAAGGAAAATTTCATTATTTTTGCCCCCAAAAAAGAGGAAT